>NC_045697.1:21268065-21571096 GCF_009834535.1 Camelus ferus
AAGAGAAACTCTGAAGTATGTATTCCATGAATAGTAGGTTACATATTTGCTCTTTGCAAACCCAACGTTCATACATAGCTCTCCTACCCAGGAGCACTCTTGTTTTTGTTCCTCAGCATCTGAGTAAGTAGATTGGATCTACAGTTTGACACTTAGACCTGAAAGAACAAAAACTGCCTAGTGTCTTATGCACTTTCTCATATTTTATTTTCTATCAAAAATATCTTCAGCAAATAATATTGTATTCAGATAAGGGTTTGAGGGAATGGTATCTTAGAGTCAGGAAAATGCGGAGGTTTGTTAGAGAAGAAAGAAGGTGGACCTTGAGCAGACTTTTATTTTGCTGGCTATGGCATGAAATTGGGCAAGTTACTTAATGCTTAGGACCCAGAGATTATACATATTAGGATTAACAAAGCTTTATTGGCTTTTTTAGTGCAATTCAAGCAAGAAGAGCATAGAGGGGAATCAGGAAATATCAGTTCACTCCCTGACTTATTTTGCTTCCTGAAGCTCAAGTTAGCCTCCAGTAAGCCCAGCTCTCCAGGGTAGCATGCCCTAACAGGGGCTCTCCCCGCATGTCGCCTCTGCGTTTTTCAGACGTCAGTAGAAAGAAGTAGACATCACCACCTGATGTGTTTCTGAAGTAATAGAGATTTGGTAATATAAATGATTCAAGATAAATAACCAAAATGCAGTGTGAAAGGAGAGACCCTAAGTTACCCCTAAAATTACCTTTGCATGTGGATGTATAAATATGATTATCATGTTTCATTGGATGCTTTTAATTTTAAAATAATATGAAATGACACTGGTGTAACGAAAGCCTCATGTTGTAATTCACCATTACAAAACTGTTAAATATAAATCTTTTCCTTTGTCCATTCAATTAAATAAAGAGAAGGAGAGAAAGAAAGAGATAATGAGAGAAAAAAATATTTTTAGAGAGTATTATAAATCTTCAGTATAAGAATAACTTTTTATAATGGACTATGGAGATTTGTTTATTTAGATGGTACTTATATTAAAAAGTGTACAGTACTATAAATGGTAGCAAAGTATATGTTTCTCCTTGAGTTAATGATTATAGCTACCATTTATGGAATGGCAGGCAGAGTAGAAAGCACTTTATATTTTTATACAATCACCCCTGCAAACCTTCCTGGAAAAAGTATTTTAACATTTCTAGTACTCAAGTGAGAAATATAAAACTTAGAGCAGACATATAACTTACATAGCTTAATATTATACATTGATTAATACTAGACCCTAATTTGTATCTGAATGAAGTGGAAGCCATTACTTTTAAAAAAAGACCCCATAAGGCTCTCAGCTGATTTCTCTACACAAATGCTACAGGCCAGAAGGGAGTGGCAAGATATATTCAAAGTCCTGAATGAAAAAAATATGCAGCCTAGGATACTCTATCCAGCAAGGCTATCCTTTAGAATAGAAGGAGAGATAAAGAACTTCACAGACAAGCACAAACTAAAAGAGTTTAGCAACACTAAACCCATGCTAAAAGAAATACTGACAGGTCTACTCTAAATAAAAAAGCAGCAGGATGCTACAAAAATGAGAAACTCATAACTGGAAGGGAGATAACTGCCGTGAATTACAAACAGAACAGTCACAAAATTGTAAAAGAAGACATCTAAATCATTAAGAGTGGGAGAGGGAAGCAAGGAAAGCCACTGTGGAAAACAGTATGGAGATTCCTCAAAAGACTAGGAATAGATTTACCATATGACCCAGGAATCCTGCTCCTGGGCATATATCCAGAAGGAACCCTACTTCAGAATGACACCTGCACCCCAATTGTCATAGCAGCACTATTTACAATAGCCAAGACATGGAAACAGCTTAAATGTCCATCAACAAATGACTGGATAAAGAAGATGTGGTGTATTTGTACAATGGAATGCTATTCATCCACAAAAACCAACAACATAATGCCATTTGCAGCAACAGGGATGTTCCTAGAGAATGTCGTTCTGAGTAAGTAAGCTAGAAAGAGAAAGAAAGTTACCGTATGAGATCGCTTATATGAGGAATCTAAAATAAATTAATTAATTAATTAATTAATTAATTAATTAATTAATTAAAAACAGAAATGAAAAACAGAAACAGACTCATAGACATAGAATACAAACTTGTGGTTGTCAAGGCAGGGTGGGTGGGAAGGGACAAAATGGGATTTTAAAATGCAGAATAGATAAACAAGATTATACTGTATAGCACAGGGAAATATATACAAGATCTTGTGGTAGCTCATAGTGAAAAAAAAATGTGGCAATGAATATATACATGTTCATGTATGTCTGAAAAATTATGTTCTACACTAGAATTTGACACAACATTGTAAAATAACTATTACCCAATTAAAAAAAAATGTAAAAAAAAGAAATGGCAATACCTGGTGGCCTTCTCTGAATGTGCTATGACAAGGAGAAACATTTTAAGACGTATCAGCTATATGTTTTCCACCTGAAAACCAACTTACAAGATGCTTTGGAGTCAAAATTTCAAGGTCTATTTTGTTTTCATCCTTCTGATACATAATCTGATTTATTTGTAGCCTTCACACTATATTGTTTTTCTTGGCCTGATGTGCAATTTTAAATACTATGTGCAGCTAGGATATGTTATGACAAAAAGATATGTTTAAATATGCAATTGTTTTTAGTAGCTCACTTATTTCCTTATAGCTCAGTTTGATCTTGTCAGACATAATGTAGACAATTATAGCAGCAAAAATACAAATTAATTACACGTGCTCTTGATTTTTGATTTTGTGCTACCCTACAATGCAATGCGGTTTTGATTTCACATTTAAAAATCCTTAATGAATAATCCTCAATTTCCTTTATGCCAAGATAAAGAAATAAAGCCAGGTTTTATTATTCCTCAAATGTTTAATTCTAAGGGAATTTTAAAATAGGTATTAAACTAGTTGCAATTAAAATATCACAGACTTGGGGTGCAAATATAATCAAGTCAACATATACAACAACTTAGGAATAGTCAGTCTGGTTTATGTGGAACATTTATCCTACTATTCTAGCCCTTTGAAATATGCCATTATATAAAATAATTTCAATTTAAATTCACTTTTAAAATAACTATGACATACTTTTAAGTAAATTAACTACTGGCATGTTCAAGAGTATGGATTTTTTTTTTAACATTTTCCAGCATAGTGTAGAATAGAATCCATATGGCACAAAGACTTACAGGAGGGGTTGGCTAACTGTGGCCCTCAGGTCAAATTAATTGTCTTTTCTTACAAATAAAGTTTTATTGGAACACAGCCATGTCCATTAATTTACATGTTGCCCAAATGTATCCAACATTGATTCATGGTTAAACCTAACCCTAACCCTAACCCTACCCCTACTCCTAACCAAGGGTTAGACTTGAGTACGTTAGAGGTGAGTAGTTTATAACAGAGACAATACAGTCCACAAGCATAAACTATTTACTACCCAACCCTTTACACAAGCAGTTTGTTGACCTCACGCTGAGAACGTGGGAATTGAGTCAGAAAACATAGCTCTGCCATTTTATAGCTTATAACAGCCAAATTACATAACTTTTCTTTAACTTCACTTTTGAATTTTTATCTGTGGTTTTATCTCTAAATTCTAAATCTACAATCTAAAGGTTATAATAATACTTATATCAGGCTAATCTGATATTTAAATGAAAGAAGGTAAATACATTGCTTAGTCTAGTATCTGGAACAGAGAGGTTGCTCAGTAAATATTACATTGTTATTATTGATGCTGTTTTTGTTCTTGTTATTTATGAGCTTTCCTCTTAAGACTGCCTTAGCAGAATTCACTTTTATGTAAATTATTAGATTGTCAACGTTTACATAATATAAAATATGAAATGATTAATGTAGTTCCGACATAGGCAAAGGGGCTTTCTTACTGTGTTATTTTATCCACTAGAGTGTCATAGAAGTACATCATTTAAAAAATATCTTTATTTCTAAGGTTAATATATTTACAGGAGATTTTCTGGGCAAACCTGGAGTTGACACGTTCAGCACCTGTAAAATACAGCTCATATATAGGTTGTGACTCTGAAGACATAAAAGTTGATTTGCTAATACTAGTATTTTAGGACAGGGCATTCGCCTTTTAGGAATAATGTTTTCTTTTACATAAAATGCACATTCATTAAATTCTCTGTGAAAGGACTAAATAAATAACCTTCCTAATGAAGGCTATGCTTCCTCCTTCCTCCCTGCAGAGTATAACCTAACTATAAACTGGAGCTATATTAAAAATAATCCAATAATAGTCTCTCATGCCATTTTTGAACACTTTTAAGGCCTGACAAAAGGGTCTTATGCTTTCATATTCTCTTCTAAATAATTGAGACCACCCTGCACATCATTCTTTGCACAGATGTCTACAGGGCTTGCTGCACTGAGGTGCTCTGGGTTTATGATTTCCTTCTCCTGCTGTCAGAGAGCAGTACAGGCACAGGTCACCTTAGGGGTAGGAGGCAAAGGGCTAAACTCACAGTGGACAAAAGCCCAGGCCCAGAGGAACATCACTGCAAGGTGCTGCTGGGTAGAGGTCAATGCAGTGTTACCGACACGTCCACATATCTACATTTGGAAACCCACAACTAGACCTCGGCAGTTTCTAGACAATTGATGTTGAATTTTTTCAAAAGCTGGAATATTATGTCCTTTTGATCTTTCCATCTTTCCATCATTTGCATATAAGCAATGCCTTCACTATGTGAAATTACCCAAATAATTTGTTTCTTCTCAGCAAAGTTTCCATTACCCTGGGTAAAACAGTGATAGCTTGTTCTTTCTCAATTAATATTTCTAACCTTCTTTGAAAAAGCAGTGACCTAGAATCTTCCTTGTTATGGAATTTGTCTTCGCATTTGTTAAGAAGAGACGTTAAACAACTTAGAATTACGTTAAGATGTGTAAGACTGTGACAGTATACATGGATCGGGAGTCTGGAGCATCTTACGAGCTGATCCCTTTCTGTATGCTAAGCATGTTTCCATAGGTCTCCTGAAGAACTCAAGAGAACTTACTATTCAGCTTACCTCTTCAACCATTATTAACTGCCACATGAGAAAGTCAAGAATTCCCAGGGACCCTTTTTTTAATTTAGATAGTGCTCCATATTTTTTTAAGTTTCTATAAATCAATAAGCACCTTACATGATTATTAACACATCTGGATGCTGACTATCAGAGTTTTAAAGGCACTCCAGAAGCAGCATTGCTTAATATTCATATTTGGTGTTCATATATAGCACAGGGTATTTTCAAGCAATTTACAAACTGCCAGGGATCTGTGAGCCACTGATCAAAATTTATTGAAAGTTGAAGAACAAGAGAAAGTAAGAGAGCAATAACTAAATGGAGAAATGTGGTTTGTAGCCAAGAAAAAAATCCTACCTCGTATTTGCTGCTCAAATGTTCTAGAAAATTAGATAGATTGTAGATTATTGAATACATTTTCCAGAAAACTACAGTAAAAGGGAAACAAAAGAGACAAATTTGCACGGAGGCTGAGAGGGCATTGATTATCACCAGATTACTCATTCATTACCTTTAACCTGTCTAAGTTTGAAACTACACTTTCAAAGAGTTGGAGAGAAAAGACAAAAGAGCAAGGAAATCAGAAGAATCTGTTGCCAAAGACAAGATGGAGATGACATCAGTGCGAATGAGAATTAAACACGCACATGTGCACGCACGTACACACACACACACACACATACACACAGACACACTAGACCCTACAACTGGGAGGTTTTGCCACGAAAGAGGAGCCTTTTAATGATCAAATCAGAACATTAGGCATTAACTGGGGCTGACCCTATGCATCTGCAGGGAATGATCACCCTACATAAATTATGAGCAAGATCTTCAACCTACTAATTGCACTAATGTAGCAGCCAGATCACTCACAGTTTTGCATCAAACTACCCTACATACACATTTATCTAGACATAATTCATCTGACACTTTTTTAATCAAATTTTGTTTCAAATCAAACGTAACTCTTTAGAATTGTACTTTAGTGTTAACGTGGGATTCACGGAAAGCTTGCTCTCTGCCCCCTAAGTGTTCTCGTCCTTACCTTTGGCTCTGCTCCTGTATAGTTTAATTTGTGCCACGGGAAAGACATGCTCTGATTTGCAATGACTTTAATAACCTATCTGTAGGCAAAAAGGAAACACCTGCAGACACCTGCCAGGAGGTACATTTACAGTGAGGCACAGCCATATTCATTTGACATTTGTTTTGCAGGTTTTATTTCCAGTTGATGTGCTTCGGATCTTTTTTTTTTTCAAGTCTATTAGTCTGTACTTTTCAAAAGTGAAAACCGTTTCCTTGTTTTTTAACCAGACGCCTGACCCTTTTAGGTCCATGCCTTTTTTTTTTCCATTTCATCACCATTTATTTTCTTTTTCCATAAATCTAATATAGATGTTTTCACTCTATCATATTCTTCTGCCGTTCCTTTTCCCTCATGTTAAAATGAGTTCTCAAGAAGACCATAGATATTAGCTTCCACTGAATGTTTCTCACATACATCTTTTCATGCTTAGTTTTGTTTCAGTTCTCATGTGCAAAATGCTGCTTAACTCAAAACATAAAATATCTTTTAAATCAAGTAACACATTTATATTGAATATGTAAGTAGCCATGTGGATTTGGATAACAATTCTGTAGTAAGTTGTCACCTACTTCTGCATTAAGTTGGGTTGTGGTCAAATAAATTGATCTAGGGACTGGTCCTCTTGCCTAAGCACGAACTTTGTGATCCATCTTTGCAAATACTATCTAGGCAGCTGGCATTTTTAAATCAAAAGTTTAGACAAAAGAGTATTATCTGGAGACAATTCAAACCACAGACAACTGTTTGCTGTCCCCTGAATAGGCTGTTTTACACCACCACGGGATTCTCTCTGCCTGAAGGGATGGACCTTCTTCCTCAGCTTTAACTCCCTGCCAGCCTCATGACTCAACCCAAATGGTTCTTATTATAAAATGAGTTTTTTCAAGCTTGTTTTGTTCCTTTTCCTTTTCTCTCCTTCAGTAGAAGAATCTTTTTTTCTTCTTCATTTTTAAATCTCATCTGAAACACTTCTCTCAGGGTAAGAAAGTTCAGTCTTCAGGGCAATGACCTCAGCCCTTAATCCCACAAAATAAGCCAAAATTTTCTCCATGGTGCTTACTCGTTCATCTCCTCTGAGCCTCCCTTGACCCCAATAAAGTGGTCTGTCTTAAGTGCTGTCTCTGTGATTTTGCTTTTAACTTTTAATTGCACAGATTGATCTCGACAGTATTAATTTTCATAAAAACACTATTGATTTATTTATGGACCCAGAAATTACATGAAATGCTACCGCACATCTTCCAGTACCTCTCACAATCCTTGACTATGTATTGTATTTCAGTATCTTGCCAAACTTCTTATGTATCATTGTGCAAATACAATGATTGTTTGTTAACTCTCACAATACAAACATTATTTCTTCTATAATTTTTGATAATTCAGCTTTTCAGTGACAGAAGTATATACCTTACATTGATGTATTCTCTAATTTGCCCTTTTCCACCATCTTTTCCTCTCCCCTGGTAAGATGTTCAATGATGTTAAGAAAAGACGAATTCCTTTACAACAAACTTTAAGAAACAGTGGAAACCTCATCTGAGAATTAAACAAGTTAACCAGTGAGTGAGGTTTGGTCATGTTTTGTTTATAGGATTTGTCTCATGATAACAATGAAATGGTACCTTAACATGATGATGCCATTACAATGAACACTAGGGAGAAACTAGGTGAGTAAAACCAACCCACTTTGTGAACACTCAACCAGGTTGGGTAATTAGTTAGTCCAAGTCCCAATTAGAGCTACAGAAAGAATAATTGACCCTGTGACACCTGGTAGTCAGGCAGGATGTATTTAACTCAAATAAGTGAGTAGTGTTGTAGTCCTAGGCTATTTCTGCCCAGCCAAATAAGAGGGCCATGGTGGAAACTGGTTTAGCTAATTCAAGCCCATACGGGCCACATTACCTGGAAATTAACGTGTAAGTTGTAGTCACTTAATTAACATAAATAAATACAAAAACAACATCAGTTTCAGCACACCTGAACAAACCACTACCCTAGACTCAAGAATGCTATCTTTTCTCCTCTTTGCCAGCTCTACTAAGATGTTAGGAACTGTAATTTCCAGGGTCCCTTACAAAGTCCAAGTTCCCCAGAGTACAAAATTATGCTAACTCTGTACATGAAAGATTTACTAAGGAAGAGAATCAGGAATATAATAGTAATTAGCTAGAACAGAGAGTTACGGATTATTACATATCACATTGTACAACCACCCTAAGAGGCAGGTACTGCTATTATTTTTATTTAAAGGCACAGGAAAATAAAGACCAGAGAATGCTTGCATTCGGCCCAGGGAGTCATTGGTAGAAGCAAGATATGTATCATCAGTATTGTAGTCACAGAGAACATGCTCTCAAGACACAGGTGATAGCTCCCCTTCTCCGTGTCTGTGTTCCAACTCCCTCCAGCTCCAAACTCCAGGAAGAACTGCATCAAAAAAAAATAAAGGACTTTGTTCCTGACAGGGCCAAAAAGGATAAACCACAGGAATGTTGCCTTGTTTCACAAGTGTGAATTGATGGAAAGATTTTTTTTTTCCCTCAACTAACACTGATCTCTGTATTTACAGCTGGACATCACCATCAGAACTAAGGAAGCTGCAGTGACCTTAAAACTTGCTCTTTCTTCCATTAAGTCGAATGGGAATCCTCATGCTCTAAAGGAAAGAAACACTAACCCTGTCTTAAAATCCCTTTCAAAAACAAAGAGTAATCAATAAAATCTAGAATACTAATGTAGTTGATGATGTTGGAGATGAAAGAAGCTTTCTGAGGAAATAATACATAAAGTTTTTTTTCCATAATTTGTTCCTTTGCCTTAAATTTCTGGACTGGAAAGAAAACATTATGTATGCAAGTGAAATGTATGTATGGGTTTTCTATTGAATAATAAATATCAAGATTTGCTCAGGGATAAGGCATTTAAAATATTCAAATTATAAAATCCTATTTTAGGTGAGTTAGTCTACTTTATTCTAAATTGAGCAAATTTTTAATTCAAAATTAAGTCAATGGTCTACTGAAATTGGTGCCTCAGCTTTCATGGTAGATGATCCTATGTTACAAAAAAGGGTGATTTTTTTTTTTTTTTTTTTTTGCAAAATCACACACACAATTTTTAAGTAAGTATTCCTTGGAAAGGCATTTAAAATCTTTCTGATTCACTATGTATTATAGGATGACAGGGAATCATGCCTAGGACTGGGATAATAGCAGCATGGCATTTAAAACCCTTGCCAAGATTCTGTTGATCTGCAACTTCACATTCTTTCCTGAATTTTCATTAAACCACATTATTTCTTTCCCTCACAATAATATTTCATAATATCAATTTATCTTTTTCCAATGGACTAAGTTAGGCAAGTCAGTTCTTTTGATCCTTACCCTTCTGTCCAGAGTTATGATTAACCTTTCAAAGGTTGTTTGTTTTAATAGGTACTGTATGTCACCTTAGGTCTTTAAAAAAGAAAAGAAATAATATAAATCTTATATATGTGTCTTATTCCTAATTGGGACTTCCAATGAGCAGAAAACTCAAGGTTGAATCCTCACTGAACTTTCTTTCCTACGCCGCTCTCTATGATTCACTGAACCTGTACAGAGGGAAATAAAATCTATCAGGTTCCCAATAAAACTTGATGAGTTTTAGAACACATTCTACGACTGCTCACTTAAGATATGCATTATACTGAGGTTATTACAACACTCACTAAAAGCTGACTAAATCCATTTCTACAAAACTGAGGCTTTTAACAGAGGTGTCAGTGTTTAAGAAGATGCTGTGGTTAGCGCCACCTATTGGTTGACTTTGCAAGTGTCACTTTTTCTGGCTGTTACGGTAGAAAATTATCAACGTTTCTGAAAACTAGAAACTACAGAAGCAATGGCCAGTCTAAATAGTAATCAATAAAATTAAGTGATGATTCAAAGAATAATGGGATAAACATACTGCTTTTCAAATTATTCTCATTTTGTTCTTTGAAATTTTGAAAGACTACAATAAGAAACAGTTTTCTTCTATTCAGTTAGCTTTAAGGAAAAAAATAAATCAAGTGTCCGTAATTTTATTTATTAGTTTTATCAGACAGCTATGAATATTTATACTGAGATTTCATCTTAGTGCTTGCTTTTCTCATATGCAAAGGTATCTGCTAAGAAAGAACCACTCTCAAACGATCTAATATTAATTTTTGTGTCAGCATAATTCCAGAAGTAAATAATTTATTCAAAACTACCAATTCTAGAAAAATAAAACATTTGTCATATAATAATATCCTCATGGGTAAAATATTTCACAATAATCACACAGCCTGTGTTTATTTGTTCAGCAAATATTTAGCTCCCAGTTAATAAGAGACATAAAACATATGAGGTTGTTACACACACAAGGAAGAAACGGGGGAGGGAATAGAGAGAGAAGAAGAAGGGGAGAGGGGAAGATATTACAAGGTGGATGAAGTGCTATGACAGAAATAAAAGAAGTGATAAGGGCGAAATCTACCTGATGTACTTGGCTGTAGAGACAGAGGCCTTTCCACTGCTGACATTGCATGACAAGTACCTCTGATTGTATTCTAGATTGTTGGAAGTCAATGCTAATTTCAGAGATAAGCTTCATAATGGAGATCCAATATGAAATCATTCCTTTGTCTTACGCCTGTAAAGAACTACACTGAGGTTTAGTTTTCTGGCCACAAAGAAGTCCCTGATTCAACTGAGAGTGTTCATTCCTACTGAACAACTCCTCCAAGCCACCTGGACCAACAGGTCATTAATACACTAACGTTTTGAAAAATTCATATTGGAACTGTATGCAGGGATACCTTGTTTCATCTTGCTTTCCTTTATCGCGTTTCACAGATACCGTGTTTTTTACGAATTGAAGGTATGTGGCGACCCTCTGTTGAGCAAGTCTACTGGTACATTTCCAGCAGCGCTTGCTATGTTAGTGTCTGTGTCACTTTCTGATAACTCTTGCAATTACTTAAACTTTTTCATCATTATTATAATTGTTATGGTAATCTGTGATCAGTGACCTCTGATGTTACATTGTGATTGTTTTGGGGCACCACAAACTGTGCCCATATAACACGGTGAACTTAACCCTTATATGTTGTGTGTGTTCTGACTGCTCCACTGACCGGCCAATTCCCCTGTTTCTCGTCAGGCTTCCCTATTTCTTGAGAAACAACATTAAAATTAGGCCTTTAACAACCCTACAATACCGCCAAGTGTAAAGGGAAATGAAGAGTGGCAAGTCTCTCACTTTAAATAAAAAACTGGAAATGATTAAGGTCAATGAGGAAGGGATGTTGAAAATCAAGACAGGCCAAAAGTTAGGCCTCTTGCACCAAACAGTTAGCCAAGCTGTGAAAGCAAAAGAAAAGTCCTTGAAGAAAATTAAAAGTGCTACTCCATTGAGCACAACAATGCTTAGAAAGTGAAACAGTCTTATTGCCAATGTGGATAAAGTTTTAGTGGTTTAGATAAAAAATCAAACCAACCACCGCATTCTCTTAAGCCAACCCTAATTCAAAGCAAGGGCCTAACTCTCTTCAGTTTTATGAAGGCTCAGAGAGGTGAGGAAGCAGCAGGAGAAAAGCTGGACTCTAACAGAAGTTGTTTCATGAGGTTCAGGAAAAGAAGCCATCTCCATAATCTAAGAGCTGAAGCAACAAGTGCTGGTGTAGAAGCTGCAGCAAATTATCAAGAAGCTCTAGCTGAGATAATTAATGAAGCTGGCTACATAAACGACAGGTTTTCAATGTAGGTAAAACATCTTTCTATTGGAAGAAGATTCCATCTAGGACTTACATAGCTAGAGAGGAGAAGTCAATGCCTGACTTCAAAGCTTTAAAGGACAGGCAATCGCTCTTGTTAGGAGCTAATGCAGGTGGTGACTTTAAAGTAAAGCCAACACTCATTCACTATACTGAAAGTCCTAGGACCCTCAAAAATTATGCTAAATCTACTCTGCTGTGTTCCTAAAATGTAACAACAAGGCCTGTATGACAGCATATCTGTTTACAACATGGTTAACTGAAATATTTTAAGCCCACTGTTGAGACCTACTACCAGAAAATCAAGTACCTTCCAAAATATTACTGCTGGTTGACAATGCAGCCAGTCACGCAGCAGCTCTGATGGAGAGCTGCAGGATTAATGTTGTTTTCATGCCTGCTAACACAATATCCATTCTGTAGTCCATGGATCAAGGAGTAACTTTGATTTCCAAGTCCTATTATTTAAGAAATACATTATGTAATGCTATATATGTCATAGATAGTGATTCTTCTGATGAATTTGGGCAAAGTCAATCGAAAACTGGAAGTGACTGATCATTCTAGATGTCATAAAAAACTCACAATTTGTGGGAAGAGGTCAAGATATCAATATTAACAAGAGTTTTTAGAGGTTGATCCCAATCCTGATGGATGACTTTGAGGGGTTCAGTATTAATGTTGAAGAAGTAACTAGATGTGGTAGAAATAGCAAGAGCACTAGACTTAGAAATGGGGCCTGAAGATGTGATGGGATTGCTGCAATCTCATGATAAAACTTTCGTAAGTGAGGAGTTGCTTCTCATGGATGAACAAAGGAAGTGTTTTCTTTAGAGGAAATCTACTCCTGGTGATTAGAAACAAGTTCTACTATGGGTACAATGCTATCAAACACCACTGCATGCAAGAGAAATCATTTGCGGAAGGAAGAGTCAATCAATGCAGCAAACTTTTTGTCTTGTTTTAAGAAATTGTGAGGAAAGACTGCTGCTATGTCGTGTGTACCTTCTATGGTGGGTGTCACTCCAGGACTTTTTGCTTGTGAATGTTTCATCATAAACCTTTGGCAAGAACCTCCTGCCCATTGGTCTTCAAGATTGGACCTGAGGCAGCATGGTAGCCTCATTCAGCCCCACCTAGAGGACTGAGGAAATAAGGCACAAATGGACAGAACATGCAATATTTCCAAGGTCTGCCTATATGCTCCCTATGTTTTACACACACTCTATATACTGTGGAAAAAGAACAACAGACAACATTACCACTTGCTCAGTTTCTTTAGGAAACTTTACCCTATAGATACCTGGTATTAATAGTATTTTAAGTTTAGTAGCCTCTTTAAAGTTACAGTATATAAAAAAGGACAGTATATATTACAAAAGACATCATATAAACAAACACAAGCTGTAAGCTAGGAGTAGCTCTAATAAATAGACTATAACTGTATCCAGCTGAAAGCAGATGTCAGAAGTCCTGAGTATAAATTCTTTCTTTTATCTTATTAACTATGTGATATCAAACATTCAGAAATAGTTTCCTAAAAACAAGTGGCCTAACACACGTGCACACAAACACACGCACACACACACACAAACCCCACAAACTTATAACCATACAAATGTATAAGCGTAGGTTAAACTGTAAATCTTTCACTAACATAAAAAGAGGTAATTCTACACTATAAATAGTCTACAACTTGGAGATATAGCTTAAAAACCAAAAAGGTGAATTTCTACAGATATACCAAAAACTCTAATAAGTGAAATCAAAATCATCTACAAAAATTCCCTATTATAAAAAATTATGAAGTTGACCTAAACTAATTAAACAGTATAATAACTAGATGCATTGATAATCCACAGTTCATTAGCACTACAGAGATATGTTATCTATAACTGAACTTAAATTTCAGGTTTTGTTTACAATCTGATAGTCATAATCAATGATTAGAATAGACAAAACCAATAATTCCATGAAATCATAAATATGCTGCTGGGTTTTAAAAGCACAGACATGTAACTAAATTAAATACAATTTTATAAGCTGGATTTAAAACACTTTCTTTTCTTTCATAATCAGTGACTTCAAAGTTAATGAAGTGTAAGTACCCTAATGGAGCAACCTGCATGTTTTCCAGTTATGTTTGGTGTTTTGTAGAGCACAATTTGCATTTATTTATATTATTCATTTACATTGTATTTATCCTAAAAAAGAAAGAAAAAAAAGCAATTTTCATGGTTGTTAAGATCTACTTTAAAAATAAGAAGACATAGGGGGTCCTTACATACAAGCACATGTATCATGGAGAGAGAATGAGAGGAGGGAGGGAGAAAGAGAGAGGAAAACTAGAAGAGAGGAGAGGTAATAGATGCGGAGCAAAACCAACAGTTTGTCTCTCCACACACACACACACACACACACGTATAGTATGTTTATAGGAATTAACGCTCTCAAGGTTCTTAATATGAGAATCTAGTGGAGGGAAAAATAGACTTTTTTCTGGAAGATCAAGTATGCAGCTTTACATTTACAAGTTTACCTACAAAAGAGTAGAAAAAACACATACATGTTTAGACAAGATTGAAATCACTGAAGACCCTTTTTCTTTGGCATTAATGACTATTGAGAGCTTTAAAAATGAATATACATTTACATACTTATATTCAAAGCAAAGTTAATATATATAAATTATATCATTAGCAATATTTATTAATGTCAGACTAAACAGAACCTACGTGTCACTATCTAATATCCATATTTGATGACTTTTGAGATGAATGGCACCATGGAGACTACATATTAGGAATAAAATTATTGCTAATTATTTCAAGTATGACTCTCACTTGCTTAGCATAATTAATGATCTTATAATCAAAAATTTAAACTTTTTCAGAAAATATGTATCACATTTTGCTTTTTATATGTATGTATGGCATTGAGCAAAATGTACCACAAGTCTGAACTCAACTTAGTTTCCTGTGACTTCCTCTAGATAATCCCAAACTCAAAAAAATACTAGGGTAATGTATCCTACAAAGCAATATCTGCCAAAATACAAGGGTGTATAGAACTACCCTTCTTTTCCTCACCTCACTTTCTAGTCTGCCCTCATGTAGTAACTCAACTAATTCTTTTCTCAGTTGAGCAGCTATTTTCTCTAATCTGTTGTCATATAATTATCTAGATACATTATTCCTTTGTACTTTCAGATATGAAAAATTTATGTTAAAATAATTACTGAAGCTGTATTACCCTCTTTTGCTCTATTGAGTAAACACACCTCTATTTTTACAATCTTATATACTTACAAATATTTGACTTTAATAGGATGTAAATTCTTTAATTTTTCTTTCTTATCTACTTGGCTTTTATAGACTTTTGCACTGACTTAAAAAAAAAAGATTTAAGAAGAGGTACATAAAGTTGTGATTCTCTGTATTGTATGTCTCTTTCTTTCTATTTAATTCTCTCTCTCTCTCGATATATATATGTATAAAATATTCTAAACTGATAAATAATCTTTTTCTTTTTTATTTAGTGATTCCATCCAAGGTTTTTCCTAACACATAAAACATAATCTAGGATAGATTATTAGTGAATTAATGTAGGGGTTGTAAGGTATTTTCTGCATGACCTAAGATGTGAGTCAAGATATCCAGATTCTTGAAAAGTCATATCCCCTAGTTATATGGCTTTATATAGATCAATTAACCTCCTTGAAGCTCAAATTTCTTCATAGGTTATGCTGGCAAATAATAAGAAAAAAAAAGAAAAGTGGGAGAAAACAGAGGGAGGTGACAAGGATCTTGTCACTTGCACCACACCAACCTTTCCAAAACATTCAGTGGTGGTGATTTTAGAAGTAAACATAACCATAATCATGTTTAAAATTCTGCTTTTTGACAAGTGCTGTGCTAATTATTTCTTCAAGTTCTCACCGTGGATCTGATTTAGAAGCCGTTGTCACTGACAGAGGAGAAAACAATAGCTTATTAAAATTGTTATATTATTATTTATGTATCAGATTTTGCACATCAGTATCAGATGTAAAATGAAATGGACACTTATGATGGAAATATCTTATTTTTATTTCTTCATTGGAAATGGTACACAATGAGAAAATCCCTCTTCCCCCCCAACCCCACCACCACTTACTGCATTTATTAGCAATGCATTTTTCTTTCCATTTTTTTTCCCCTCACAGGGGAAGCCTGCTGCTAAGGAAAGAATACAGACATTTGCTCTCAGACAAATAAGAGTGACAATTCTGTCTGCATAATGATTAGCTCTGAGGACTTAGAGATGTTAACTAAGCTCAGGGAGCTATGATCTCTGGCTCTGAAAAATGGGATCAAAGATGCTGACTTTGTGTACTTTATATGAGGCTGAAAATAATCCATGTGATGATTACAGTGTAAGGAGCACTGTAAATGCAACAGATATCACTTTTATGAAAACTTTTCATGTCTACATGCTGAACAGTCCAGACTAAATTCCAGCTCTATTGGAATCCCTTACATGTTTTAGTTCTTGATGGAAGAATCAGAGATGGAAAGAGACAGTATATTCCCAAAGATGAAATTTGGATAAAAGTAATTATCTGCCAGAGATATGAAAGTGTATGCACTCTAAAATATGGGATTAAACCTTGAGACAAATGACATTGAAAACACAACCACACAAAATCTATGGGATGCAGCAAAAGCAGTCTTAAGAGGGAAGTTCATAGCAATACAGGCCTTCTTCAAAAAACAAGAAAAATCTCAAACAACCTAACCTAAAACCTAAAAGAATTAGAGAAAGAATAATAAACAAAACCTGATGTCAGTGTAAGGAAGGAAATAACAAAGATCAGAGATTAAAAAAAAACAACAACAACAATAGAAGAAAATTAAATGTGGGACTAAAACCTCTAATCTCTGGCAAAAAAAAAAATCATAAAAGATTGGTGTGATTGGGTTTCTCGAAGAACTAAATATGAATGAGGTCTGTATCAGGTTCTAGTTTGAGTGGGCTGAGACAGAGTCAACTTGTAACCAGAAAGGACAGCAGATATCAATGTTTTCCTTCAGCAACTGAGTAACAATTGTACTGTCTTCAGACTTAACAACTCTAGAAACGTACTCATTGTTATAAGTCTGACTATCAAAAATTAGTTCAATTCTTTAACTCATGGCTCAGAAAATCATGTGTGCCCGTTTCAAGACAGGGCACGTACTATGTATTTGGGATGGGTAAACTTTATTTTCTTTTTTGTGCTATTCTGAAAAAGCAACGAATGCAGAGATTTCTTTTCATTCTAGCCTTGCAGATTACATGATGATATTCTCTGAGGCCAGAGTATGGCAATCCCAATATGTGGAATAGCCATCCTACACAGAAAACTAGCTAGTTGCAGCATTTAGTGACAAGCTGTATAACACTACAATCACAGTGTAGACAACAATGACATCAGAATCAACACTTTCTAACCTACTGGACCACTATGATCCTGATCTTTTTTGGATTGCAATTATATTTCAATATTAATGCATTTTTTATATTCAAATGAAAACAAAAATAAAATCAGTGTCAAGACTTATTTTATGTCACTTGATTTTTTTAAGTGTTCATTTTTTTTTAAGGATGATCATAGTGTAAAGCATACACTTAGAGCTGGTGTATTTAGCTAAGAATATGCAGAGTACATAGATCGTGACCTGCTGAATAAGGAGTCACAAGCCACCCACACAGGGGTGGGAATAAGGGTGGGCATTAGAATGAGCGCCTACTTTGGAGAGATGAAAACCCTGGGGCTTGTTTTGATCAAACGTGCAGTTTCAATGTACTCACACAAGGGAAGTAAAGTCATAAATGTATTACCTACAGATCCCAAATTGAGGGGGTACAATGAGTCAGGGGAAGGTAGCCCATCTTTCATCAACAGGGAGCAGGAAATAGACAGTACCCACCTATTACTTACAAGGCAGGTGGGGTGGAGTTTACTAACATTTTGAGGGCTCAACAAGTTGCCATTTTATTATATGGTGCTCCACGAAAAGCAAGGAGGGAACTCATGGCAGACTCTTAAGCTCAGGTCCTTCTCTAAATGTCCACACTCTGCGCATGAGCAGAGTTGTCATACTGTAAAACGCCTAGGCAGCAACTCAGACAATGGTTTTCTCATCACAGAAGCATCACAAGGCAACAACCCTAGAGAAAACTGACGATTTACTCTTTACCTCTCACTTTTTTTTGAATCCCCCTTTTTTAAAGAATTACTTTTAGGAGGAATGTCCTGCATGCTCAATCCATGTGTCTTGATGAAATCTCTATTACTGTTACATTTCTAGTCCTAAAACATAAGTGTTGGAAACTGTTGGGAAAGGGTTGTTGCATTTAAATGGAGTTGTTTGATTTTTTTTTTCCTACTAAATATATTCACGGTTATTATCGGATAATTGATTGTAATATCTATCTATAAAATATTCCAATAAATATTACATGTAATTTTCTATGATTTCCTAAGATGCAGCCACATGCTAACTTATTAAGCAGAAATTTATAAAATCTACTTATAAAGATGAGAAAAAATGATTGTTCTCAGTATATTTCACAAAGATGATACAAGAATTAATAATTTAATGATTATGTGTCAACTAACTATGTGTTGGAGATAATAGGGTATTTTCTTCTCTTTAGATCTTTAACTGAACATCAAGACCTGTCATTTGAGTTCTTACCGATGAAGGTAATCAGCTAATGCACCTCTACTTCCTTTTTTTCTATTTCTTGTTACATCTCAAATCCCAATTATTGCCAATCAGGAGAGGTGTTGTTCTGGTATTCTCTATCTATCTATCTATCTATCTATCTATCTATCTATCCTACTCTGGCAAATTAAAATTAAATTTTTTTAATTAATTTTTTTTAAATTAAGAGTTTAGAAAGTTGAAACAAAAATACCCAGTCTATTAGAGGTCAGGTCCAAATGTTTAATGAGTGTAAGTAAAATTCTTTTCAGTCATATTACATTTACAGGTTAGTTAATGGGTGTGTGTAAGCCTGGTTTTATCTGCAGATGGGGTATTAGAATTATTTAAAGTGATCGACAAGTATTGTTTCCCTATAAAATACAATTTATATGAGTGTATACACAGTTGTCTGGACAATGTGAAGGAAAAGCAACACTGCTTTTGACTTCACATATGAAATCCTCAAATGCAGAGCAGACAAGCTGTAGGCTGAGGTGAGTGCTGTCAGGGTGGACCTGAGTCAATAGCAAGCAATCCTGCAGGAAGGAGCACCTGAACGTACATTTCGCTAGAGTAACAGTAGATACGTGGCACATTGATTTATGGCAGCGCCATGTACACAAAGAAAATAAACAAGATTTTTATGTCAAAGCACAACTTGAAATCATATTCCCTGATCACCGTCCTGCTATATGTTTTACTGAGCATGTATATACAACTTCTGACAGCGGGGGGTCTACCATATTTAATATGAGTATGTTCTTGACAGAGCACGTGAGACTTGATTCATTTCTGAGTTCTCCATTACCAACTCTGACAGCTTTACAGCTCCACTGGGAAATGAAGTGTAACAGGTTACTAAGCAACTCTGCAGCTTTTTGAAAGTATGTCTTGGAACTCACTTGTTTCTCCTAATTGATTCCATCCACGTCATTTTGAACATAAATGGGCCATCATGTTTAGAAATACGCTGGATTGCTACTTCCAGCTAACATGCTTGCTACCTCTGCATATCTAAATCAAGGACTGGCATATAAATGTCATATTCAAAGCAAATTTTTATCTTCCTCTTGAGTTGCATTGAAAAATATGTATAAATATACATATTTTTTGGCAGTTCAAGTTAGTGTCTGAAGTTATCTGCACAATGTCAGAAAATAACACAAAAGACTCAAGAGTGATTCTCTCTCCTTTTTTTTTTTTTTTTGACTTTTACAGAGAATAAAGGTTTAATTAGCCAGTCAGGCTTACCTCCTTGTCCATCCTCACAATATAATACATCAGAATTAATAGCAAATCTGTCTCACAGCATGGCTGCCATGTTGACATTTCTGCGGTTGCCAAATCTTTGAACAAGATAGTATCTCATCCAGCATTGAAATATTAGTAATAAATGCCTCCAACATATCACATTTCATGAGGAGCAAATTAGGATTTTAATATCTTTGACCTATCTTTCCCTTATATCCGAGTAAACGATAAAATGATACAAACATTTTATATTCAGTGTATTTTCTCAAAGACTCATTCACTCTCCACTCACAATGTTAGAGTAGTGAACAATTTAGTTACTAACTCTGTGTACGTAGACTATTTTGTAATTTAATGACTGTCGAAAATGTAGGAGAAACTGATAGATTTTTTAAAATTCTGGATATTTGTACTCAGTGTTTGCTTTGGAATTGTTTAATTATTTCCTCTTTACTTAAAATGTGACCATTTACAGAATCCTTTATAAGAATCACTTCACAAGTAGTCACTTTAAAACAACTGCTGATATAAAAAGTATGTTTAATTATTCAATTAACTGGAAGAATCATAGTAATATATAATATATATAGTAAGATATATATGCCATTTTAAAACTAAAAATATCTTTAGAAGTGAATTTTAATTACTGGATCAGAGTACTGTGATGGTTACCAATATTGTATGGCTTTAGTAATCACATAGATATGTGTGTGAAAACTTAGTCATTGAACAAAAAATGTGACAGTTAATAAAATAAGATATGCAAAAGCATGTGTGGTAACAAACGTAGTAAACTCAGCTGATAAAGTGTCTTAGCCAACAATTCTTTCCTACTGGAAACAAGTCTAATAATTGTTGGACCTTTTCTGTTCTGCTGCTAGTTAGGAAGAACTGAACAGAAAATATCAACCCTGATACCTGATATTTTGAATGAAAGCTGATGAAAACTGAAGGCAAAAAAAAATCACTATCAAAAACTATAAAAAAAAAAATGACAGAATGACTACTTCCTAACACTTCCATCAATCGCTGACACTCATTAGCAGATTGTACAATCTTTGCTTTGAGCAAAGAAAAGAAAACAAAACTCATGAGTCAAAACTGCTTTTTATCCTCTGAACTAAGACTCCACCTCTCAAATATGCTATCTCCCAAAACATTCTGCAGTCTATGGTTGTTAGTAGCTTCAAGCAAGATAAATCAATAAGGAAAGTCCCATACAACTGTATCAAATTGCAACCATAGACAGAAACAGCCTGAGGTGAATTCTAATACAACATTGGTACCTTGAAAAAAATTTTATATTCACTATGAAAGCAGAAAAAACCTTGGATTGTCCAAATGTTTTCTCAATGTTGAAAATCATCTTTCTTCAATATATGTTCCCTAGAGGATAGATTTCAAAATTATGTTACATAATACAATGTTACAAAAATATAAGCCTGAATCCAAAGACAGAGGGCATAAATTAAAATCAAATATAAATCTGGCTATTTTAGGAATTAAATTAAGAATTGCATCTCAATGAAATCAATTCCAGATTGTTTCATTTTGACCTTTTAGATATTTTACAGTAAAGGCTGCTCTTTTCTGTTTTCTTATGATAAAAGCAATTAATGCTTATTGCAAAAATTTTAGAAAATGCAAATAGCAAAAAAAGAAAATAAATAGAGAAAAGCAAATAGCCTCCAATTGGGTAACCAATGTTGACATTTTACTGCATATAATTCTCATCTCTTTTTCTTTTCTTATGCATATTCACATATATAAATATAAATATATATATATCCAGAAAAATAAGACTAAACATGACATTCTCTTTGCATCATTGTTTGCTT
The DNA here is from genome assembly GCF_009834535.1 of Camelus ferus. NCBI lineage: Eukaryota > Metazoa > Chordata > Mammalia > Artiodactyla > Camelidae > Camelus > Camelus ferus. The sequence continues at coordinate 21,289,843 of NC_045697.1, forward strand.
TTAATTAATAATGAATAGAACACAATTTTATACGCTATTAAGTATTTTTCGGATGCATCATATTAAATAACTGCTTTGTATGGATTTGAAGTATTTTATTAAATCAGCCTCATTCCCTTGCGTATTCCTTGTATACTCACTTACTTGGATAATTTTGAGGTTTTCATCCATTAAATAAAATACTGTGCTGTCGTTTCTTTATTATATTTATAGATTTTTTTGAAGTTTTCTACACTAGAGCGTCTGAATCTCATTGAAATAAAAACAAAAGAAATTAACAAAAACACTTTAGAAATGAATTTATACTCAAACTCCAGAAAAGACATGAAAAAGCAGTTTGCATCTACAGGTCCAAATAGCTGAGAGGAAAAGTAAATCTCTCTCAATTTTCTCAACATTGGAAAGGAGAACTAGTAGAAAGTTTAGAGGAAAAAAAAATAAAGGCATTATTAATTTACAAAATACATAAGTCAGAGCAATTTTTTTAAGCATTTATGAATTGCTAATGGTGAATGAGACAATAAAGACAGCAGAGAAACTAGAACCTAACTTTATGTCAATAATAATGTGGTATTTGGAAGACCAAATGATGTGAATTTGAAACTGGAAGGCTGATAATATGATACAAATGTAATGGCATAATAAGTCAAAGGAGAAAGTAATGAAAGTTAGTCAGAGCAGGCAGGGAAAATTCAGAAACAAAAGGCAGCACTGGAACTTGAATGTGAAAGAAGTTGATTTCAGATGACACTTAACATCCATTTCTGCATACAGAGTTAACTTAGCTTATTGTTTCTTTGTCATTTTACTTTGTTCTTGCCATCATACAATTCTCTTTTTCATCAAGGATGCGCAAAATGCGCGTAGTGTTAAAAAAATAAAAAGAGTAAACTAGATTTAGGGAGGTGTTAAGGATTCCATTGTACCATCCCACACCCTTTAATCTCTGAAAAATGTTCACACACATAATAATCAGGCCCTTCTGTAATGCATTTTCCTCAAAAAAACGTGTGAAGCAAAGGCAGTTCATGCACTGTCATTTATTAAGCCTGTTGATAGAGATGGTGAAACAAAACCTGGAAACTACTGTGACAGGCAGCTGAGGGGCTAGCATGTAAGATTGCTTCCCCAAGCTTATAGAGGAGGGTGGAATGAATCACTAAACAGAAGAGAGATGCTGAAAGTATGAGGGAATTATAAAACGGGGTGGAGGTAAGTAAAGAAGAATGATTTTATAGAAAAAGAAATAGTTATTTCTTTTTGAAATAGTTATTTCAAAGAATAGTTATTAAAGTATTTACTTTAAAAAAAAGAAGAAAGTATGAGGGAATGCTTGCAGAAGTAGTTGTGAAAATTCTCAACTGATAATAATGTATCGTTACTATTTGAGGTAAAATTACATTTCCTGGATTACAGTATCCTTTATTATTACTTAATTGAAGCATCTAAACATGGCACTGATACAATGCATTTAATCACCAACTGTGAGGTGACAAACGGTTGCTCATTCTTGCCATGTATTAATATAAATACTGAGGTTAAGAAACACTTGATGTTTTATAATTTCTCACCTTGCCTGTGAACTACCTTTGCAGTAGCTCTTTTATCAGCAAGTAATAATTGCATACAAGGACCAGTAACCTTCTTCAGGCATAGAAATGAAGAGACATAAGAAAGCCTGAAGTTCTCAATGTCCTTTCTGGAAAAAGCCTCTGGAAAACTGGAAAGGGTCCATAATTCACAAGAGATGATGGTTGATCAGTATCCTACAAAACCATCGCTGGTAATGAAGTCTGTATCACTCACTTATCTCTCTGTTCCACAGATTTTTTGAGCAATAATGTATGGCTGAGCTTACTGCCCTTTGGAAAGCAGTGAGCGAAAGAGTAACTTCTTCCATTCTCGCAGTAACGCCTGGATGTAAGTATCAGTTTGGAATGGATCAACCTGGAAGTTACAGAAAGCACGATGAAGAGCCGCCCTGCCGGGTGTGTGTGCATACAGGGAGGAGGTTTCCAGTATCAGCTCAGCAGCTCAACAGTGTCAGTAATAATCACGTTCTTCCACCTTTGCGTCCTATCCCTCTTGGCAAGTTGGCCTTTCTCCTCATGGCCGTGTGGCCAAGGAAAACAAATCACCATGACTAGAAAATATAATTCATGAAAGAATCTTTGTGTCTGGTTCAGGGGCTGTCTCCTTCCTCCAGTTAAGGGCTTCCCCCACCCCCAGTTACGTAGGACATTGTGTAAAGTAGGCGTTTATTCTTAACACAGTGAGATACGGTAAAGCTCTTCTCACTGCAGAGTTACACAGTCTAATCTCCCTTTTGAATAATCATTGTAGGTGCCCTGTGGAGATGATTTGTCAAGGGTCAAGAAGCAAGGAGGACAGCAGTTAGAAAAGGCCTGAGTAGCTCTGGGAAGGGAAAGAAATGACGTGGCTCAGTAGATTACAGTCACAACGGAACAAGGTACAAAGAAGACTATTTCTGGTAATGTTGATTTGCCATAATTGAATTTGAATGTCCTCTTAAGCTCACCAAGCTGCAGAGGATCTGTTGTATATTCAAAGACTCCCTCAGGCATGCCTTGCCCCCAGCTAATGAATACCACAGTTTAATCTCACTGGGATTTTTGCAGTCTTCATAATCTCAACTCCTATGATGCGAACAGTTAAGACCATCTCTGAGACACCACTGAAGTCTTTTGAACAGTGTGTGTCCCAAAGCCACACTTCCCTTCGAAGAATTTGCCCCCCCCCCATATCTCTGTAAATCAGAGCATCGATGTAAACCTCACCCCAGGAGCAGAAGTTCTAAGAATGAAAATCTCTGCAGCAATCTTCAGCTGCTGTTTTCTCTGTTCTTCTGGCCCCATTGATAAATCCTCTCTGCCAGTGCAGTATGAAGAGTATTCACATTAGAAACGTATCTTTCACTTCTCTGGTGAAATGTAGGTGTTATCACATCAAAGGGCTTCTGCTTAAACTAACCCTTATCACTGTAACTTTTCCTTTGCCCAAGAGACCACATCTGGAAGGCACTACACAAGAAAATATTACATTACTGCTTGGAAAATTCTCCAAAGTGGCATGAAAGACGTTAAAATTTGGAAAACTCTTAGATTATTCTTATCTTCTTTCAGCTTCGTATCTGCCAAAAGCTCCTCTCCCCAGTTCTCCATCTGTACTGCATCAAATTCAACCCTCAGTTTTAGCTTCTAAATCTGAATCTGATTATATTGCTAAATTATGAAATCTGTGATCACCACGGGTGAGAATCATGTTTCTTTCTTATTGTTTTGCATGTTTGCCTTTGTATTTTTGGTGGATAGGGACTAGTCTAGGAACCCTGCATTAAAAAAAAAAAAGTTTCTCCACATAGTAGAATTTGCCTTATTTGGCTTACTTATCTTCCCAGATACTTAGGTCCTACTGACAAACTACAGACAGGTGACAGGAGCATTAACACCTACTGGCAAACTTACCTGGTTCATATTACCAATCTGTTTATTTAAATTCTTTAAAGAATTACTGAATTTTGATTTGTGATTGCCAATTTGCACTCTTCTCTGAAAACATGTTTTTTAACAGTGGACTTTATAATGTCAACACATTTTATCACCACTAGGTACTGCTCTTTTTGAACTGGACTTTTCCTTCACTTTTCATGTGGATGTTACTTTAAGATGCCTGTCCATCCCAGGATTGCCTTTTAAATTTCAAATATGCAGCACATGTCTTAAGAAGCCACAGTAAATAGATTTTCTTAGCCCCAAATTAGAGTGCACTCTGCCAGTTGGTGTGAATGATTGTCAGACTGCCCTAGAAAATCTAACATAAATAACTATCCAGTCAATGGGGAAATTCCCTTTTCCACTCAGGACCTAAGATAGAAGCTTCTCCAAAGTGAAAATCCTCTTCCTCTCGCCAGGAAAATAATTCTAGTTAGGAAATTTTAAAAACAAAGCAAAAAAAAAAAAAAAAAAAAAGAATAAGAACAAAAAGCACCCACAATGCTTATTCTTCTCCCAGCCATAGGAGCATTTTTTTTAATTCCACAAAGAAATATATCTATTAAAATTGGGTAAAATATTGCTGTTGAGTCATATTATCATGGAAAAGGTTTAGATCTCATAATTGACTAGCAATATATCATAATTGTATTCAAGGTCCTTTACTGTATGAGATTAAAGTAAAAATGAAAGCACTCCATGTTTGTTCCAAGAAATAAACTTAGCCAATAACCTTTTTTGTGTGTGTGCGCAATGTCAAAATGCAGTCATTTGAGCAAACATTGTATTCTACTGCTTAACAACTATGTGTGAAAGTAGTTTTCCGTTGTCTGCAAATAATAACTGAACTACACTGTTTGAAAATTTGTTTTGAAACAGAGATAACTTTTCATTTCTGTTGTTGGTTTATTCTTTAAGGTCAAGCTCAAGTTTTTAGACCATCAGGAAAGCTATCTGATTGAAACCTCAGAGTAACTCATGGTAGTTAAATAGTATGTTTTACATATTAAATAGAGTAAAATCATGGAGTTATACAGAAAGACAAGGACAGCAAAGTAATAAAATCAAATGCCTTTGTCATCTGGAATGTGTAATAGACACACAGTATCATCGAGATAGACGACAGCCCTCCCAGACAGAGCTGCTTCCCAGGTTTCTCTCTATGCTTTTTCATAAAGTGGTTTTCATTAGTCTTATAATCAGGGAAATCACCAGAAATCTCAGAATAAAATACTAGCAATAAGAGAACATTTTTGAACAGCAAATGCTGTACCTTACACTAAAATTTTCAGTGGCCTAGAGAAAAAGCAAAGAAAATAAAAGAAATAAATTAAGAAGATCTTTTTGCATTCTGAAATAGCTTCAAGAATTTTAATAACAAGTCAGAAAACACTATACTTGTTATAGACTAAATGGATCCCCTCTCTATAAAATTCATGTGTTGAAGCCAAATTCTCAACATCTTAGGAAGTGTCTGTGTTTGGAGATTTGGAGATAATGCCTTTAAAGAGGTGGTTAAAATTTAATCTGGTCATCGGACTTGGGCCCTAATCCAATAGAACTGGTGTCCTTATAACAGTGTTTATAGCAGCCTATTCATAGTTGTCAAAAATTGGAACCTAATAGGATATTCTTCAACAAGTGAATGGTTAAGCAAGAGGCACTACTTTCATATAATGGAATGCTATTTTTCTACCAAAAGGAATGAGCTAAAAACCAAAACAAAACTCTATATAGAGAGAGTAAAGGGAGTAACAGAGGATATTAGAAGCCCTAAGATCAGTAAAACTGTTCTGTATAGTAATATAATGTGAATATATGACACTATGCATTTGTCAAAATCTGTAGACTTCAAAGCACAAACACTGAAACAATATATACAAATTAAAAAAATAAGAAGTTGGGGGAATCCCCGGATGAAATGCAGACTATAACAAACATAGCTAACTCTATTACACTTAACTTTTTTTTTTTAGGAGACGAGGTAACTAGGTTTATTTATTTACTTATTTTTTAAATGGAGGTACTGGAGATTGAACCCAGGACCTTGTGCATGCTAGGCAGGCACTCTACCACTGAGCTATCTCCTCCCCCTAGCTAACTCTATTACAAATGTACAAAACAATCTCACTGAAAAGGGTGAAGGGAAAATGCTGACCTAAGCGAATTTGGAAAGGAGTGGACCCTCTAAAACTAAAGGACACGGGAAAGGCACTAACCACTGTGATTGTTGGTAAAGTTATTTCCTATGTGGGCACAGTTAACAGTTCTGAAACCATATGAGGATATTATTAGAAATGAATAGTTCAGTAAATGGTGGCAAATCCTGGGAGCCAGGCTTCCTGTGCTGAAGTTGGAGTTTAGCAATATGCAAGGGAGGAGGCTATAATGAGCCACGTGGTAATGGATTAGAGTTTGAGACATCAGCATAAACTCATGTTTAGTTTAATATAGAGACATATGGTTACATACAGAAATATTTATAGACGTGTATATAAACAGGTTATGTATCAGCTGAGACTAGTATCAATGACATCCCAGTAGCAGTGAACTTCTCCAGCGCCCAGATCTTGGATTACATTCCATTCACCAATAAAGAAAAATGGGAAGCTTTAGAGAAATGACTACATCTGGTATTGAGACACAGAATTTACAAGATGAGACTGGAAACACTTGTGGCCAGAAAATAAGAATGTGCCTAAAAAAATTAAATTCCACAATGTTGTTTATATGCCAAAGGGACAATATAAGCAACAGCCAACTGAAAGAATTCCCACAGGCCAACGCTGGAAGAATTTGAGCAACTAAACAAAGAAGAGAGTATTAGATTATTGCCCAAAGCATAAAATAATGTTCATGAATCTATAGTTATATAAATAAATGATTGAATAGATGGCAGATAGATAAAGAGAAAAAAGCTAAATCTCCTGTGCAGAAAAACGTTACTACTGTTCATAGATAATCTGCCACTGAGGAAGTGGGACATAAGTCCCCACACCTTAAATGTTTGCTGTGCACAGAGACTTTCAAAGAGCACAGGTTGGAAAGGGGAAAAAATGGTAAATTTAGTGGAGAAATTTGACAAAAACAACTTCAGTCACATGATGAAGGTAAACATTGAGAGATCACTCATGTTGCTAGTATGTACCAGCGGTATGTGATGAGAACAGTACTTTACCTCTGTGATCGCTGTCTGAAAAAACCTTAAGTACATCATTCTAAAATAAAATATTCACTAAAGCTGAAAATAGCATACAATTACAATAGCTTCAAAATTATGAAAAATCTTTGGGATTATTCTGACAAAAGATGTGAAAGATCTGTACACTGATACCAACAAGCCATTTCTGAGTGATTTTAAGGACCTAAATAAATGGAGAGACAAACTGTATTCAGGGATCAGAAGATTCAATATTACTGACATCAATTTTTTACAAGCAGATGCATAGATCCAAAAAACTTCCAATCAAAAATTCCAGCAGGCTTTCTGTGTATAAATTTGTGAACTAATTCTAAAACTAATATGGAAATGCCCAAGAACCTAGAGCGGTTTAAGCAGTTTGAGAAAGAGAACAAAGTTTGGAGACTAACACTACGTGATTTCAAGAGTTATTATGAAGCTACAGGAATCAATACGATGTAGTTTTGGCATCAACATAAGCCAACAGGTCAATGGAGCAAAATAGGAAGTTGAAAAATAGAACCACAGCTATGGACACATGGTTTTCAACAAAGGTATAAAGACAATTTAGAGGAGAAAGAATGGCATTTTTAACCAAATGCTGTATATTCTTTCCTATGTCAAGGAGTCTAACTAAGGCAAACTTGGATTGGTCTAAATGAAACAATCAGTTGGTCTAGATGAGAGACTACATTTTGCAGTCGACATAAGATATGACCTGGTACACTCAATAATCCACTGTCATATTTAACCACAAAACTGACTCTGAAGAAAATTAAGTAGGTCTTTAAGATTGTGGCTTTTATGAATAAAGCAAAAATTAAAACCTTTATAGTCTTTATATCTTTCATAGCAACAAGTGTGATGTATATAGCATTAGAGCCACCATGTTGGCCAACTAAGAAACTTAGGAGACAGCCGATTTCTACCTCATTCTCTTTCTCAACATTCAGTTAAATGTGGCGTCACGTCAATGATGCCTTCTGATGTCTCTCATGTAGTCTCTACATCCACTGCTATAGTTTGGCCTTCAACATCCATTTCTTAGTTCATTATATTAGCTATTCAATTTAGACTGCTGCTTCCTTTTTTACTATCAAATTGCATTACTTCCAAGGTAATCTTTGTCATACAATCTGACGTCCCTTCAACGGTTTACCAAACACCTAGAAAACCAGTCCTTCTAGGGATCTATGGTGGTGCAGTGGTGGCTGCTGAGAATTAAGAGGAACTAAAGTAGGGCAGACCACTTATCAGGAATTTTTTTATGTGCTATATATCTAGGTCAGATTACCTGCATCTCCCTAACAGCCTCCAGGCAGAGTTTGGGGCCCCTTGATCCACAGCATCTTACCATTGTATATATGTGACATATTTTAACATAAATGTTATTTTCCATTGTTGTCAATTACATAGTACTGAGTGATTTCGGAAGGGATGTTTTGCAGTTAGAAAATTTTTAATTCAACTGTACAACTTTTATAATTGTGTGCTTTTTTCTCAGTTGTTAGATGGGCACATTCTGAATGAACAAAATCCCATATTTGGTACGATTTTTGTATGTTTGCTAAAACTAATCTTCATTTACGTGGTGGAATTTAATATTATATTCAGGTGGAGGAACTGAGGATATAAATTATATTGATTTCTTAGAAAAAGCCTTTTGGGAATTCAAGAGTAGATGTAAGCTGTAAATCGTTGAAACATATCAATAAAGATGATCTAGTCATTTACTGTTTTAGCTCATTAATTCTCAAAGACTAGTATTACTCAGAGCATGCCAAGACCTTTAGGGAAGTAAAATAACTAAGTCAGGAACATTACAGAGAGATGATTGAGAAACTGGCTAGTTCTTCCCCAAAGGGAAGATCAATCAATTAAAATATGTTCATAGAGTGCTTTCTAGGTGATGAATGTGATGAGAGGGTTGTGGTGGTGACAATGTTCTAAATCAGAAAGGATCATCAGCCTCAGGGTAAGGGTTTTTTTTTTTTTTTTTTTTTTTGCTGATTTTTCAATTGAGGTTTAATTGACACATAACATTGATAAGTTAAAATGCCTTGATACATTTTCACATTGAGGTATGATTACCACAGTGATATTAACTAACATCTCCATTATGTCACAAAATTATCATTTCTTTTTTGTGGTGAGAATACAGTATTATATGCTTCAAAGTTGCTAAGAGGCTAGATTTTTGAAGGCAAAGATTATTGAATGAAGTAGAACCATCTCCTAGGTGATAAAAAGCCAGAAGGTAATAGAGTGGAATTAAATACTGATTAAATAAGCAATCAGAGCAGAAAGAGGGTAAGCAGAGGTATAATTCCTATGGAAACTCATGGTCTTATTCATGGCCAGTCTTACCAGATCTTGGGTAACAAAGAAAATGACTTTAAATAGACTAGTGAAGAGAAAGCTGTTGGCTGTGGCTTTGACCAGAGGTTTCAGCAAAGAACTACACATGCAAAGATTTCAGCATGACACCTGGCATGAAATTAGGATAGGCCAAAGGATATTGAGATGGATACAGTCTAATAGTAGACAGGCTGTGAATAGAACAGTGACAATGCAATGTGCTATGTTTAATAACAGAGTTATTAAAATGGTTTGGTGGTACAGAAAATAGACTAGTGTATTCATTTTAACCAAATTATTCAATTTGTTCAAAGTTTTCTTAATCCTGTAGAAGATCTGAAATCTACATCCTGATAGATAGACCCAGAGTGATTGCTCAGATAACTCATTACACATGCCTTTTTCTCTAAGGAAATTCTTCCTTTTTTTTCTAGATACTGAATCACTATAATTGAATAGCATTTCCCCATAATGAACTACATTATGTTCTGTTAAGTGACTTTCAAGCTTAAAAATGAATTTATGAGAGGAAGTACTCTTTTGAAATATAATAATTGTCTCTTTTTGCTGTTTAATTGGGAATTTATCTGTTTAGTTTATGATGAGAGGAGTTTCCTTAAGAAGATATTGGTGACTTTGAAGAAAATGAATGAATCAGTAACACATAGCCTTCTACTATAAATGTTGCTTAGCTCTTCTAAATAGTATATCAACAATTATATATTATTTTAACTAGATTGATGTAAAATACCTTCTAATACTCAATTTTTAATTTGGGCTGTTTTATTCTTAATTTCTTACCTTGTCTCTAGTTTTTCTTTCTTTCTTCTTTTTCTCTTTCTTTTATTCTTTTTCTATAATAATGCCATTTTATTGGTGACTCCATTTTGTGCTTTCATTTACATAAAATCTCTTGGATGAAGATTGCTTGTTCATGGGGCCACAGAACTGATCATCTTTTTAACCTGCAGTTAAAATGTAAGTAGTATTTCTAAATTCAATGCAGAGAACATGGAAAGGTTTTATTCCATCTTTATTTTCAGCAACATAAAAGATTATAGTCAAACTACAGGTTTTCAAAACATGATTTTACAAATATGAATAAAGAGTAGTGTTATAAAGAAAAATAATGCTTCAAAAACTTAAAATGATGATTTAGTACATGAATATGTAGTCTCCTTTAGTCTATTCTCTCTGTCAATTTTAATCTCTTATTCTCAAACTATTGCCAGAAGCCTATTGTATTGTCCACATTTTATTCACAACAAATTTTGATTCAAGCCTCTTCAGCATCTAATACATTTATTTCACCCTAATTCTAGAATCTGCTGATAATTTCTTGTCTCTGAAAGCCCATTTCTTGAATATTAATATATCTTTCTAATGTTTTTTAATATTGCTTGATTAAACTGAAAAAGGCTGTTATCTTATACATCTTTCAAATTTTCCCTGCAAAATACAATTTCCAGATGAGAGATCATTAAAGAAATCCATAGAAAAGTAGCTTAAGAACTAAGTACTTACCTCCTTACCAAGAAACAAAGCAGAGAAAATACAGTAGAATAAAATATCTTTTTGGTGTCCCTCACACAATTCATTTTAGGGAAGCGATGACCAGTTCCTTCCTTGGCCATTGAACAAAGGACAGCTTGATAAAACTAGTGTGAAGACTTTACATGTTGTTACAGTATTACCAATATCATCAGCTTCATACCTTGCTACATGAACGGTATCTCTGAATCATGATGTGCTGCAGAAGGGAAAGAGAGGGTGGTTCAAAAATTCTAGGATTATTTTAGAATAGTTGGGTTTTCATAGCTACAGATAAAAAATTAAGGCAATTTTACACATCAAAATGATGATAGATTAAGATGTTAACACTACAGAAACAATGCCAAAACATAATATCAAAACTTTAACCACAGTTTTAAGGGCTAAGAAATAAAAATAATGTTGACAACATATTACTTTACATTTACTGATTTGCTAACTCTCTAGCTACCCTTTGTGGTAGGTATAACCCAACAAAGCACACAGAGCTACAAAGTAACTAAGATAGATTTCAAATCCCTTTGATTCCAAGTGCATGTTTATTTATTTATTCTAAATTATAATGTATTTTAACATAATTTACAAGTCCTATTTTGTGAGCCAGTTTTTAGTTATAGATTTTTTTATATAAACCTTTCCAAGCATTATGTTGATTAGTACATAATTTCTGTTTGCTGTTGCCTTTAAATTTCTATTTTAGACGTATTGTTACTTTTAATTTATTTATTTGGTAAAGAGTCTGCAGGATTCTGAAAATATTTTATGTATTGTTTGTGGGAAACATATTAAATATATACAGCTAGAGAAAACTAATAATTCTGCAAGTGAAAGAGAAATGTTAAGAGAAAGAGAACGGGGAAGATTGAAAAATAAAACCAATGGAATGGAAGTAATCCAAAGACATAGCAGGATTTTTTTAACTGTGCTCGTTTTGAAAAATACTATTTTATAGTGGTGATACCATTTTTGGTGTATATGCCCCTTCACGAATTGGGCTCTTGAGTTATTGAAAAATTAATATTTAAATGTAGACCTTTTTTTTGTCTGTCTTAATTGATTTTATTTTTAGTCATGAATGATACACAATCTAACTCCAAACTTTGTAAGAAGAAATGGATATTTATGGCTTCATCTAACTAAATAGTGCCTTGGGAAATAATACTGGTTTCAGGTCCATTGTTTCGCATTTTATCATCAGGTGTTGTACTGGCTTCCTCCATATCCACCTTCCTCCACGTCGGGCAGGCCCTCAGGCAGAGTCCCCACTGGGGAATCAAGTTGATTTCTAGCGGTTGAATGATTACATCCTATCTATTCAAATTCAAGACCAATGGAAAGAGAGTACCTAGCTCAATTTGGACAGACTTAGTTCCCTTGATCATCCCTGAGCCAATGATTTATTTGAATATATATATATTTTTAATTTTAGTTGTGTAAATCTACTCCTCACTTCATTGACTGTCCATATCCCCTCTTCTACTTTATTTTTTATGTTATCACCATACAACACTTGATTTTTATATTATTTTACATACTTGTAAATTGTATATATAAACAAATAAAACTTGTTTGTTTATTTATTGTTCAGTTCACACAACCAGAATATAAACCCCATGAGGGAAGTATATTATGTCTGCTTCGTGCCGGCATATAGTTTTTGCTCAATGAGCGAATTAATTCCTTATTATCTACTCTGTACTGTATTCTAAGTATTTGAGGTACAGCACTGAAGCAAACATCTAATTTTCTGGCTTCATTGAGTTTATGTGTATACATGATAGATACATGGATGGCTAGACAGATAAACAGATAGATGGACAGATAAAATGTGCACATTATGTCAGGGAATTATAAGTGTTAAGAGGAAATATTCTGTCTCTGGATGTGAAGAGGCATACTCATTGATTGGAATATGGGCTAAATCATTCATTCTTCACTGACTATTTATGAGGATAGCCTCAATCAAAGTTCCTTTCATAAAAGATTGAAAGGGATGTTTCTTCTTAAAGCCTGTGGAATGTATTTACCAGAAGATATTGGAATAGATGTTAAGAAAGCAAAGATCGCAAAGTCCACCGTCGCATCATTTATGATCTCAACCTGTCACTCAACAGATGTTTACTGAGTGCCTAGTTTACTTCTTAAACTTTTCTAGGTTTTAGAAATCATTAACTATCTTAGCTTAGTTCCCCATGAGGCAGAACCTGAAGAAATGTCAAGAGACTTAGAGAATATAATCTCAGAGAGCAGGGGCAAGGAGGGGGAAGTGAAGGCCAATGCGAGGATGACTCCCATGTTGTATCAGGCTTCTGAAAACCATTCCAATAACTTCGTTGGTATTTCCCTGCTGTGTTAGAAAGGGAGAACTTATCTGCAGAATCTCTTCTATTCCTGGTGCCAGATTGCCTCCCGTCACTTCACTCCACTCCACTCAGCTGTATAGCACCCCACATAACCCCCCAATTTCAGGCAACCATTCTGGAAACAGCAGTAGAGAAGCTCCGGAGCGGGACATGAGATGGGTGTAGCTTGGACAAAGCAAGTCGCTAGCGGGTGGTGTCCAAGTGAAGATGGTTAGAAGCCACACAGACTAGGTTGCAGCCGGCATTGGATCAAGCTGCGAGAAACTACAACATGATGAGGCAAACAGCATAAGAAATGATGACTTGGAAGAAGAAACTTTCCTCTTCACATGGAGCTGATGGTCTCAAGGGCAGACAACATACAGTCAATATAATGAATAAATACATTCTACAATGTGCTAGTCACTATGTATTTATTGACAGAATAAAATGAATTTATATTTGGCCAGAATTTGAGTTCAGTTGTCTAAGTTCTCAAATAACAACACATCTCATGAATTTTACCTTTTTACAAGTTGTCTGCTTGGTAAAGTTTACATACAACCTTTGCTGTCAGTAAATTTGATTGCAATTGTTATCCTCCCAGGATACCTTTGCAAATTTGGACATAAGTTGTTTTGCTCCATGTTTGTTAGACTAAATCAATAGGTCTCTCTATACCTGCTCTCTGCCTTTTCCAAAACATTACAGCTAATAATTATATGCAGTGTGCCCCCTTATGTTCACTGTCATATGTCTTTTAAAATCTTTTGGATGAAAACAAGTTGAAAAAAATCTCTGGTTGTGTGACTGTCCATACCCTGGCCCTCAGTACAGCCTGGACATCCTTCTGTATTTCCTACTCACTATTTTAAACCAATTGCACTTCAGTCCAAACATATGACAACCGTTACCCACTTAGTCTGAGCCGATGCCTTTGCCTTTTACTTCACGGAGAAAATAAAGACAATCTGAAAAACTTTCTCAATTTCTTTTTACCCTACCCAGAAACAGAAATATATATACACTTATCTTTTTTTTCCCTCCCCTTCTATTTGAAGGAAAGATATAATCTTCCTACTAAAACAAATCATTTTACCAGGGTGCTGGATCCTCTCCTTCCAGAATTTGTCAGACCCATTTCTTCTATTCTTTATTACTTATCTTTTCATCTCATCATTTTAAAATGCTTAAGCCTCTCTTGTTATACACAATAAAAATAAATATAAACACAAAGTCTCACTCCTGGTCTGTATCTCGTCCTACTTAATGCTGTCCCTGGCCTGATTTAATTCTCAAACTGCTTCAGCAGGTTGCCCACCACTTATTGTGTCCACTTTCTCATCTCCCTTTTATTCTTCAACCAAATTAATTTGGCGTTCACCAGCATCGCTCTACTGGAAGACCTTTCATAGGTACAGAGAACAGACTAGTGGTTGCCAGAGAGGAGGGAGGTGGGGAGATGAGCGAAATAGATGAAGGCAATTAAGAGGTGCAAACTACTAAAATAAATAAGTCACAGAGAGGTAATGCACAACACAGAGAATATAGTCAATATTATGTATAATAATAACTTTGGTGTGCAATCTATACAAAATATCAAATCGCTATGTTTTACACTTGAAACCAATATAACATTGCAAGTAAATTATACTTCAGTTTACAAAAAAGACCTCTCATGAAACAACTTATGATTTGTGCGTGGCTAAATCCAAACAAAGTCTGTTTAATTTTATGTTGTTTAACCTCTAAGAACACCTGACTTTGATGATCCACCCTGTTTTTCTGAAATACTCTCTTCTTGTATTTCTGTAGTGCAGAATCCTACACCTTTTATCTCATCACTAAAGCTGCTCTTCAGCCTTATTATGAGGGCCTTTTTATTCTAACTATCATTTAAACATAGGTGTTTTTCGGAGTCTGTCATTGGGTTCTTGTCTCATCCTACACAATTTCCTTGGCAGACTCAACAATTGTTATATCTTAATTATCATGAATTAGATGATGATATATATTTCTAACACTATTGTCTTTCTTGAAATTTGGTACTTATATCCAACTGTCTACTAAATCTTTCCCCTTGAGTGGCGACATTTACTCATAGATAGATCTTCCCTTACTGTCCCTACCCACCATCTTGATGCCTCAAATGTCTCCTATGTTACTTTTCTCTAGGGACGGTTTTAACATTCACCTCTGTTTCTCAGTCATAAATTTAGATATTGCATTTGATTTCACACTCCTTCCACCTCCTTCAGACAAATTACTTTATTTCATTTAATTTTACATGTTGAATATCACTGCTGTTTTTCATGTAGCCATTGCTCAGGTTGGCCATTCTGTCTCTTGCTTGTTCATGGTAACATCTATCTAGATTTCCTTTTCTGTTGGTTTGCTTTATTTTGCTTCCTTTCTTATCCCATTTTCAGTCAGGAGAAGATATTTTATGTCACTGTAACAAACAGCATGGGTTTCTCACTGATATAAATCAATAAAGACTTATTTCTCATCTGTGCTTTCTGTCTAGTTTATATTTGTGTAACACCCAGATCTTTGTAAGCTTTATTTTAGAACATAAGATGATAGAGGCTCCAACTCCTGGCTTATCATCACTCTGTAAAAGGAAGGCATGAATATAGATGGTCACGCACTGATGAGGTCAGGCTTTTGTCTAACAGTGACACAGAACACTCCTGCTCATACTTCTTTGCCCAGGTGACTCACTTGGCCAAAACTACCATCCAGCGAGTGACGAAGTGCAATTTTCCAATGTACCTTGTTTTCAACAATTGAATAGCTCTCCATTTTTTTCTAATTTATTTTTTATTGAGGTAACATTGGTGTATAGCATTGTGTAAATTTCATGTGTACACTATTATATTTCTACTTCTGTATAGTATACAGTCTGCTCACTATCAAAAATTTACTTTCTATTCATCAGCATACGCCCCCACACACATACACTTCTTTCCCTCTGGTAACCATTACTCTGTTCTCTATAACTCTGTGTTTGTTTTGATTTGATTTGGCTTATGTATTTATTTTGTTTTGTTTTTTTTTTCACTATATCCCACATATGTAGATCACCCATACAACTCAACAACAAGAAAACAAACAACCTGATTAAAACATGGGTAGAGGAGCTGAGTAGATATTTTGCAAAGAAGACATACAGATGACCAATAGCCTCATGAAAAGATGTTTAACTTTGCTAATTATCAGAGAAATGCAAATCACAACCACAATGAGATATCAACTCACACCTGTCATATGGCTATTATCAAAAATGCAAGAAATCACAAATGTTGGTGAAGATGTGGAGAAGAGGGAGGCCTCATACACGTTCATAGGAATGTATAAATTGGTGCAGCCACTATGGAAAACAGTGTGGATAGTCTTCAAAATATTAAGAATAGAACTACCATATGATCCAGTTATCCCACTTCTGCATAGTTGTCCAAAGAATAGTAAAACATTCATTTAAAGAGATATATGCACCCCTATGTTCAACACAGCATTGTTTGCAATAACCAAGATATAGAAACAACCTAACTGCCCATCAAGAAATAAATGTATAAAGAAGATGTAGGATAGATAGATAGATAGATAGGACACCACTTAGCCATAAAAAGATGAAATCTTGCCACATGTAACACCTGCATGGACCTCGATAATATTATGCTAAGTGAAATAATTCAGAAAGACTGTATGATTTCTAACTTATTTATACACCAACATTAAGTCTCACCAAACACAAGAGCAGTAAGCCAAGGGTCTACTCAGTCAAAGTATTGAAAGTTTAAAATCTAGGATCTCCAAGAGATGTAAGAAACTCATAAACTAAAGAGTGAGGATATTTGCAGAAACTGCAATGGTAGAGTGGGATATAGAATAATTAAAATAAACCCCAAACTCTTTCTGATTCATAAATAGTAAGAATATATAGTTCAGAACAGTCAGAGGATTACAGAAATCCTTACATCCAGCTGTAATGGTGAATATTTCTTTTTTTGGCCCTGATTCTGCTCCTTACAGGTATTCAATTAGATGTTTATCTAATACCCTTAATTTGAACCTTCCCTGAAGGCTAAGTTTAAATTATTCTTTCCAACTGTGAAAGTTCAACTATTTTATTTTTTTAACTATTATGGTTAAGAATCAGTTGACTCTGATTCCTAGAGGTCTCCAAATACATGGAACCTCTCTATTCCTTTTCACTCCTATTTACTAATTAGCTAATTAATTTTTACACCCAACTTCTACTTGAATTACTTGATAACTGCAGCTAAAGAAGCCTTGCACACTTTTAAACTGTGATTTCTGAATTAGTATAATCCTCCAAATTAATTACTTAAGATAACCGGCAGAACCACACATTTCTGCAGAGACGTTTGTTATAAGATGGTTTCTGCTAAGAACATGGCTTGCCATTTTTCCAATATTCAACACCAATTTTCTTGGTGCCCACTGCCAAGGTCTTAAGACAATCCTACAAATTTTTGCATCTGCACACTTGTAGACACTAACTTCCTCACCGCACAGTCTTTACATGGGGATTTACAGTCATGGACCCTCCAAAAATCATGAGCATTGCAGTCAATGGCAGGGGAATGGAAAGCGGTCACTTGTGCTTTGGATCTTACACTTCCACTAGGATGTGACTGGCATCATTCTGCTCACATGGCATTGTCAGGAAGTGTTGTCCTACAGTATATCCAGAGAAGGAGAAACCAAAATAATAGTAAACACTAATGATACACAAAACTCTTTGATACAATTTTCCACACTATAATCAAAATCTCTTTTTGTCAAAGTGTAAATTTACTATGTTACCTGCACCATACTATCACTCATTTGTAAAGACAGGTAGCCAGCAAGGTCTTGTGCCCCATTTCAAGCTGGAACTCATTCGAGTAGTCAACACTGCCTCTCAGAGCCTTTGCTTCTTCCTTCTGGGGCATCTATTATGAACCAATTTCTATACCAAATGCAACCATGAATGTCATCATTTAATCCCCACACCTGAGAGAGTTTGGCTAATAGTCCTACTCCACAAGGACTTTCAAGATATATACAAATGCCACATAGACGTCTCCTGATACAACATTTATAGTAATAAAAAAAAAAAAAGACACCACACAGAAGTTTTCTTGAAAAAAAAAATCCTCTTTGTGTCAGATATATGAAAGGAATATTTCTGACTACTTCGTATGAGTTTCTTAAAATACTATATGTCTGCTCTTCTAAAATGCTTGCCACCCAAAGTAATATTGAAATAAGATCAAGCTGTGCAAATGACCCATATTGTAAGAAATAGTCTAATCTGTTCCAGATATAGCTGCCCAATTCGAGTTTATGGTAATAACTAGTAAAAAGAGGAACAGACTCTAACCTACAGATTCCTGACTCACGCAATATATTGTTTATATAAAGACAAAAACGACTTGACATTTCAGCTTAATAATGTTCTCCTGAGTTTCACTGTTACAGTGTTCCTGAGAAATTTTCACTTAGAGGTTCTGTTGCCAAAGTTAAGATATAGATTTTTCTTCCTAACCATTCATTCTCTAAACTATTGTTAGTTCCAAAAAAAAAAAATGCCCTTAATATAATGGAGTTTCATTGTACTTTGTATTATGTGGAGCAGGTTCTACTTGATTTCTACAAAATAAATTACTTTTATCCATTCCAGTTTCTAAACCACTTTGTGGAAGAAATATTTGAATTCATCAATTTTAGAGAGACATTGAATCATCCTTCAAGCAATATATGATGACATTTTGAGCACAAATATCAAGATTATTATTTTTAAAATTAAATATTACCTGAGTGTTTAAAGTGGCTGAGGAGCATATTAATATTAAATATTATTTCTGACATTTTAAAAAGGTCAAATATGCTGCTGTTATACAAAAACTATTAGCAGAAACATCAAATTATTATAATCATTCTAAACACTAATTTGGTTCAAAAGTTAACATTTAGAGAGTTTGGACTCAATATTTCTTCTCAATGAAGGTCAACATAATTTCACTGTTCAAGTTTTATCCAAAAAAATTTCACTCAACTTGAAAACACTAATTTAATATCAACATTGATTTTCACTCTAATTCTTAGTGAACATTTTAATTTTTCCTGGCTGACTTTATATAGTTGCCAGGGGTACCGGGGGGCAGTAACTTTTTTGAATTACTTTCTCAACTTCCTTCTAACTTTTCAACAAAGCATAATCATTGAGTATCCAAAGTAGCTGCACAAACTCTGAGATTGAGAAGGAAGTTTGCTTCTTTGTAACTAAAAGAACAAATTCTACTCCACTATTCACCAGTGACTGAATAGACTAGATCTTGAACAAAAAAATCCAACTTTGTCCCCAAAAATCAGCTGCCAGATATTTCAAACTTATTCTACTTATGGACTTTCATAGACTAGAATGTCTTTTGAATTAAAGCAATAATCATAGTGCCAAGGAGATTTTGGATGGAATTTCTACATCTCTGCATCCTCTTCTGCATAAATATGGAGTCAATATTTACCTCACTGCTTACTTATGTCTTACGTTATTCTCTTCTCTTTGTAAATTTTCATTTTCTTGACTTAGCTTTGTTCTCCAGAAGAAAAATTTCAATTGTGCTATAGCACATTCTCAGGAGGATGTCATATTTCTAAGATCCTTAAAAATTTACATGTGACCAACTGCTTTTCAGACAAACCAGAGGACTAGAATGTATTATGTATAGAATATGTGGCTATATCAAAATATTCAACACATCTTTCTCTTATGTGTTTTTTTTCCATTCTATTTTCTTTCTTTAAATAAAGGCATTGCTTTTTAGAAGTTTCCAGAAACTGTTCAGATCTGGTTAGTAAAATCACTGAATATTTTCAGTGTGATAATAACTACTGTATATCTGTTCTTTAAAATGTATAAAGTTTTTGGCTTTCTTTCTATCACTTACTTCTGACAGCATTCCCCCATATATTAGGCAGTATCCTCATCTCCTGTCAAATAAAAACAGAGCCAACAATAGATCATACATCTTGTTCAAATTCAAATAGCTAATAAATATCTAAATCAAATCTGGAACTGAAATCATAAAACATTATCTTTTCAATTCTTTCTTAGAAATGATTATTTGAAAATTAACATAATATGTTTTTCTAGTCTCCTTGGATTCAAGTACCAATAAATTCAAGCCGGCCCCATAACAAACACTTGGAATCATTTCATAATAGATAAAAACAAAGTTTAGGATATCTGCAAACTTGGAACCATTCTGCTACTAGAATCAATTAACCATTGTTGCCCATGAACAGAAAAAGGGCAGACCCCCACATATCATTGTGTTATTTTTCCACTTTAAAGAAGCTCACAAAAATGAATAGACTGCTTTCTCTATGACTTTGATTTATCATTTATAGATACATTATCTTCAAGTTGTGATGTATACAAAATGATGTCACAAAAAACTATGCTAATGGACATGATACTTTTTACTATCTTTTTCTGTATGTCTACTTGCTAATAGCCTTCTAAGTTCCTACATTCTATTTCCAGAATTGCTGCAAGCTAATTTCACGTTCCTTTGCCCTTTATTATATAATTTCCTGGCTTCAGAACCTCTTTTCTCTCTTTAATATGGCTTATTCTTGGTTGCTTTAATCATTACATAATGCATTATGATCTTCAGTAATTTAAGCTTTTATTTCTTCATCTATAAAATGGGGAGGGTAATGATACCTAAAGTGCTCAGAATAACACGTGGCACCTACGAATATTTCTAAGTAGTTTACACTATTTTTATTATATAGAGTTTCAGACTTGTTATTTTGACTTTGAATTCCTGTCTTCAGTTTCTGCTCTTTGATTCTATGAACCAAGATTCTTTTCCACAGCCCAGAATATTTAACATAAGATTGCAAGTGTCACACCTCCCTCATGGCTCAGTCTGAAAGAAGGGCAGACTTCTTCCAAATGAAAAAAAAAAAGTCACCAGATTCTTCTTTCTGAGGTAGCAGAGTCAATCACTCTTGGGTTTTCTGATCATCTGGGGACAAATATTATACATTTTTCAAAATGTTCCCCTTACTCTTTCAATCTTCTTGAAAAGAAAACAGGTATTCTTGGATATTCTATCTGTGGTTCAGTCACATATGTATTTCTCTGCTTTCCTATAACCAATACTGAGCCTACTGAAAATAAATGCATTCGTTTTTCTGAGTGTGCCTGCAGGAGCAGTCTTTTCAGCTTGAATTGCATATTCAAGTTTCCTGCTGCTTTCAATCAATCTAGGATTAACAAGAATTTACCTGTTTACAATAAATGGAATGGATATTGGGTATTTGATCAAGGACAGTCCTCAGGCTGTATAGTTCCTTCTATTTGTTGAAATTTAATGTCATTAAACCTCTGGGAGTGGAGCACAAGCTTTCTTCTAAACCAGATTTTTCTAATTTTTAGAGGAAGCTTTTTGAATGAAATGGAGTTGCAAGGCTGGTTTTTATTTGTTTTGGCTCAAAATGTTTGCATTTTTTATATCACTTGCTTGCCCCAGGGATGCACAGAATGGATGATTTTTACAGATCTGAAAGATAAATCAATCAATATGAGAATTTGTTGGTCTGTATTTGCTATTAATATTACAATCTCTTCTCTCCTGGGACATCTTCTACAAACTCAGTTAATAAAAGAGAAGCCCTTGCAGTGTTTTAAGTCATGGTTATACTACAGATAAATAAATATACCCAACAAGCTTACATCAGTCTTATTTTAATGAAACACAGGAATGAACAGTGTTTGGAGACTAAAGAGCTAATAGCAAAGCCCACATAGTCTTAACTTGTGTATTGTATTCGTGATTCTTATTAATGTTGTTTTTAGGTATATTATGCTGAAAAGATTTTCTCAATCTGTCATATCCTTGCATTAATGGAGGAATCTAGAAAGATATATTATATTTGAGGGGATAGGAGAGGATGGAAAGAAAAGAAAATGGAAGGGGGAAAGGCATGATTTATATAGTACAAAGGGGAAAATGTTCTTCAGATATGGAATAGATGACTGTGAACATTTTCTATGTAATATACAGCATTTCCCATAATAAAAGTCTCAAGAAAAATTAGACTAAAAATAGTTAAGGTCAAGAATAATGTATAATACTGTCTTGTATTAATGGTTAAAATTTTAATGGAAATAATCAAATACTTTTTAAATTAAAAATGGACGTAACATCTGGTGAAATTTAAAGGTACTTGATTTATATGTAAATAGTTTTAGGTGTAAACATCATTAAGATATTAGATTAATTTAATTAATGACAGTGAGTACACGTGTCTCTGGGACTGGCATAGAGTAGGCATACAATAATTGTAAAGCTAATGTATCAGGGGTAAAACTTAAAGACAACATTAAACCAAAAACACGATCAATAGAAACTAGAAAAGAAATTGATTAGTGTTCTGTTTTAATATTTATAACACATATAACTTAATAGAAATCATATGATTTCCTAGGTTCCAGTTTCTTACTAAAAGAAGTTGGCATACTAGTATTAACCTTGGTAAACTTGCCATGTTATTGTGACAATACAATTAAGTATTGAAATGAACAAATTCATGCCTTCAACTATTTGCATTCGGCATGTATAAACTTTGGACTAGTCACTTGAAAGGTAACAAGACCCTGCCCACAAAGAGTTGGATGATGTTGACAGAGAGACCAAATGCACTAAAGGACAGTGACCAGAATATATGTTAAAGTGGAAATCTAGCCTACAACCTCTGCAGTAACCAGTTCAGGAAGCCAAACCAATCCTTTAGAGCAATTAACCCCAAATGGTCAAAACTTGATCAATAATGGCCAGCGTCTTTAATTTTTGCCCCCACTTGTATTCCAGGACCAACCAAAGGAAGCCAGATATGCTCCCCAAACCAATCATACAGGATCCCTTGTTTACTGGCCAGCCTCCAGCTTCCCCAACCAACAACCTCCAATCAGAACCGAGCTGAAGGCTTCCCTTTGTTCACCGTGGAGATTCCACACTGCCTGCCTCCCTTTGAGGTTCTACCAAATGGAAGTAATGAAGGCTGACTCCCCTGAAAGCTCTGAATAAGTTTCCTCAGCTTTTTCTCATTTGAGTGGTCTTTATTGCCACATTACATAAAAATACACATCTTACATCTATAACTGAGCAGTGTTAAGGGGGAATTTGTTAGTATGACTAGTAAAGGAGACCATCATGGATAGCCACCTTTATCAAGGAACTGAGGAAGATTAAAAAGCAACTGTGGACTTCCAGTTTTGACTCCAACATATAAAGGCTTAAAAGTCACCACTCTCACTTACAATAACAAAAAATGGGACAAAATGAAAATTAATGATTTTTCTTGAACTGTTGCAGGAAAACTACCGTTCCCAAATCTGGAGACTCTGGTGCATGGAGAGAGAGATACAGCCCCCATGATTAACTTACTAAGAACAGAAGCCATTGGATGTCTTAGGTGGTAGGAATGCTTGAATGGTAATGTTAACACATTGCTAGAGACTGTGTGAACTTGAGAGACAGAAATTCGGGAACCCATAGTCTGAGAGTTCCACCAGGTTGGGATTCAAGAAAAATCTCCTTGTGCTTCTAGGAGACAGACGAGGCAAATGATCATTGTAAAACAATCCCAGAATCTTCTCCACAGGGAACACCTACTCTGTAGTGGAAAGGGCTTTGTCAGAGCACAAAGGAACCAGACAACTTTATCCCAGGTGTTGAGATGATCAGACACAGAATGTAAAATAATTATGATTAATATATTAAGTTCTGTAACGGAAAAAGTAAACGATGTGCAAAAGAGATGTGTAACGTAAGCAGACAGATGGAAATTCTGAGAAGGAATCAAAAGGAAATGCTAGAAATCAAAACTGTAATTAGGAAGAGTAAAAAATACCTTTGATGGATTCATCAGTAACTGCAAAAAGACCAGGGTAAGAATTTTCCAAATCTAAAATTTAAGAAAAAGGAAAAAGGGAAAAAACACAAAATGGAATATGCAACAACTATTGTGGGAAAATATCAAAAGTTGTAAAATGCAAACTCTGAAATTTATCCTTAAAAGATTTGTGAAGTTATCAGGCAAAAAGCTAGTCAGAGCATTCCAGGTAGGTTGATCAAAAAACCATGGAATTTGGAAAAGATAGGGCATACAGAGGGAGGAATTTAAAGTTTTAATGTGACTCTAACAGAATATGTGTAAGAGCAGAAAACTCACGCCGAGTCAGACTGCACCACACAATACACCCCACGCAGTGCATACATATACTTGTTCCAGACACCATGTTCTCAAGTTCGGGCTTAAATCTGGGGACGTTATGGAGCCAGTAGAGGTCTTTATGCAGAGTCGCAATGTGAATTGATTTAAGTTTTATGAAATAAACTTTTGGAGCAGCTGAACTATGGTAGAAAACAGAATAATTTGAGTGTGTGTATGTTTGGTTCTTTAAGGGAGAAGTGGGGATCGAGATATATGAAGATCAAGAAAGCCCTATGGTTTTCTATCTCATTTACTCTGCTCCCATAAGCCTTCTTTTAATGTCAAGAACTTCAGAGCTGGGGAAAGCATCCTGGGTGGGCATCCACACCCTGTCCATAAATGCCTTCAACATGAGTGCACAACTCTAAAGTCACGTATGTGTGTGTAATTGGGGGAGGGTATTCTTCGCTTTTATAAGATTATCCAAGGATTTTGTAGCCCAAACGAAGGTTAGTCAAAAAAAAAAAAAGTGTAGTATTGCTTTTGTTCTAAAATATAACAAACCATAAAATCTCTTTCCTATTACTGCTATTTCAGTTTTAACTACATGTGAAATTACTGGTCATTCACTGAAATTCATCCCAACATCACTGCCTTAGGGAAGCATATCATGAGGTTTTCAAATAGCCTTAATCATTCGCTTTGCTGGGCTAACTCTATCTATATATAGATGTCCTTCTATTCTTGTACTTATACTATGAAATGTAAACCTGTCTTTCCAATTAGAATTTGACCAACATGAGCACATTTGCAGAACCTAATACAACACAAAAAAAGTTGATCTTTAAAACGTTAGTTGAAAGTTCTAATTATGAGCAAATTATAAAGTATATTGTTTATAATATTCTAATTTATAATTATAAATATTTAAATGAGTATATTGTGATATACTAGGTCTTTTGCTTATTATTGCAGTTTGTACTCAATTATAAGCTGTCTGAAATTTAATCTGATTGAACATATTAAAGATTATTAAGAACTGATAAAAGTACCAGATAGTTGTTAGGCACATAAATATCAGAGAAACAGGGCTGAAGAAGCAATGCAATGCCCTCTACAGGTTTTATACTTTTTTGTTCATCAACATATATTTTATGCAATAATTCCTTTGATGTGATATATTAATGTACGCAATTTCCAGCATCAAGTTGTTCCTCTATTATTTTTCTTCCATTCAAAAAAAGCATATCAGGATACAAATGAAAAATTTTAAGGTTATTATAGGAATAAACTCATTTTTGATCTAATTTATATTGTTAAGAGTACATCAATAGAGAAATTTGGAAACTTAATTATTAGTAGTAACAACTTAATTGCAATGCTGCAAAACTCATTGTGACACTCAAGTGTATAATAACACCATTCTTGAAAATCTCTGTTTTAGAGTACTTTCTGTTCAACACTGGAAGAAGTACAAGTATGTATTATAAACATTTATTGCAATTACAGAAAAATTTCATTATCTGTAAAAAGGGTGATACTTATACTTTCAAGGTCATAGAATTGTTTTAGTAAATGAAATAATGCATAATGCTTTCCAATGTACTTAGTCCACTATGATAAATTAATAAATCTTTACCATTATAATTATTTTTATGAACAATATTATGTGCTTTATGAATTGCACTTACATGCACTGTTTTAACTGAGAGGGATAATAGGGACTTTTTTTAGCCTTGATTTACTGATAAGGGAAAGAAAAGTTAGAAAAAATTATTTGGTGAATATCTTTATTCAGTGTGGAGGCAGCATAGGATGGTGATGAATTACGGACTTACTCTAAAGCTGGATTGTCTGAGCCTCCTAGTTTTGTCACCCATCAGACATATGCCCTCAGCTACTTTACTTCATCTCTTTATTCCTTGTGTTCCAGATGATGGTAAGTCACTTATATGTGTTCATTAAATGAATAAAATAGAAAAAAATTGGTAGTTTTGGACACTCTTATTAAGCAACCACACTTACCCGGCTGCTTATACTTGTTACTGAATCTGCTTCCTCCAAGTTGTCATAATGAAGCTCTGCCTCATTTTAACAGCTAAGGATCTTTTTTTCTTTCACCTGAAACTACAAAGAGTGTTTTTGTCTGAGTCTCAGAGGTATAGATCCAAAGTAGCACACATCAAGAATAACTTCAGGCTTCCATGAGAGCCAAGATGGGAGTCAAACACACCTAGAGGAGTGTATTCTCAGGCAGGTTGGTTGGTTTCTGATTTCCCTGAGGACCAAGGTACTCTGTAACACACAGTCTTTTTGTAAGAATTGCCTGTTCCCTTCTTACCCAATTTAGAATCAACCGGATTCCACAGGAAAGTTTTCTCATATTGTAGGATCCTTCTTTGTACATCATCGCTAAAACCCTCCCTTGAATTTTTGTTTATTTATTTTCCTGATGAGAGTCACTATGGACCTCAGAAACATTATTCAAAATCACCACCCCTTTAATCTTGCCCAAATCTCACCATTAGATCTGCTTTTTAATGCACCTCATAATCATTTATCTCAATATTATTTATTGTCTCAAAGAGACTATTAAGATAGATTAGAGATAGAGTCACTAGCAGGCACACTCTTTGTCATCAAACATTTTTCTGACAAACTTGGACACTTGAAATAGACTTGGAGCCAGGAGCAAGAACATTGCAAAAGTCCTTTCGGATAATGAGGGAGAAGCAAAGATGATGGTGCAAGAATCAGAGTCCTAAGAACATAAGAATATGATTCATGGATTTGATCATTCTACTCCCCTCCATTGACATTAATCATTTGAACTAAGTTTAGGATAACTCCAAATTGTTATATTATTTTTCATGGTTTGTTTCAATAAAATCATGTTTTAGTTTTCCAAAATAATGCCCTGCAACCAATAAATATTTATTTTATTTTAATAGTTAAATGAGAATACGATACTAGTTAAGGTCTAATTTTAACAGAAGTATACAGAAAATAAAATATTTTTTTATTTTAAAAATGTAACTACAATGTAAATTTCACCTTCCCTGTATGGTCAAGTAATAATTCTTACATTATGATGACGCTATGAGCTGAAGTCAGTCTATCTCTTTAGTGCAGAATTTGTAAAAACATTCCAGACTCTCCAAATGTTATAAAATTGTTACTGTATTATAGAAGAAAGAATTAATTAACTTTGCATTTTCTTAACTGCAATGAAGTTATTCAGACCCATTAGGTAAAGTCAAGAAGAAAGATTAAATGTACTATTAAGGCTATAAAGGAAATGTGCTAATGTTGATATCTGTCCTTCACAAGAGGCAAATCACATGATTTTGAAAATATAGTGACAATTTGTATTGGGATCAGTGAAGCTAAACCCAGTTTCCTGGATAGGATCCAGACTAGATCATTATATCCTTTCTCCTTATGTCCTTATAGAAATTGAGCAGTATTACATCTCATCTATTTGTCCTATTTTTTTCCTATTTTCTATTCATCTGGTGATCAAATTTAAGAAGATTCTGTTAACCTTTAGTTCATCCTGGTTTTCTTTTGTGTAGCTAGAGATTTATCTAGTCAAAAGGGGTTATAGCAGTAATATTATTATGCATTTTTTTCTTATAGCCTAAGGTTTTGCAAACTAAATGAGCAAACAGAGAAGCAAAGAAGAAGTATTTTTGATGGCCAAAGCAATAATAAAACTTGATCTCTAAGAAATTTTTTATCCAGCATGTACTTTTTTAACAATAGTAGACACAGGAAGAAATTGTATTAGGGAAGAACTGAGAATGCGAATCAAGATAAACAATTCAAACTTTATAATTGGCTGTCAGTCATGTCATGCATTACCCTAGAATAAGTCCATTGACTTATTTTTATTATTTGTATAATGATAGCAAGATGGTACACCAGGCAGTGAATTCTGAAGTCATTATTGCAATTCTGGTAAGAAACAGTAACCTTTTCTTCTGACTTCTGCTTCACGGCTTCACCAGAGGCATGCTGTAATTATCTGGACATGCATCACCTATGGTCTTACTACTGCATAAAATAATAGGAAGTAACAACTGAACAATCTGATGAGCTAATTAGAGTTCTGAGGAGATCATCTAATACTTACAGTCCCCTTTGTCACTTGGATCACACTTGCCTCTGGGCCCTAAGGTTGAAGATTCACATCTTACAAACTTACATTGATTCAGATCTTGTTTACTGTCAGAGTGACAGTTCAACCTGTTCTGCATCATTTAGAATCTTTTTTTTTTTTTTTTGCATACAAATGTTTTACAATTTCAAATAAAAATAGAACATAAATTCAAGTATGCTAATAGCAATGCCAATCCCAAGGCCAACTTTTTTTTTTGCTAAATTATGTACAATATGTTAAAAATTACTCACTTTGCTGTTAGAGCCGGCACGTAGAACATGTCTGGCACTTAAATCTTACTACCAACTCATTGAAGTTTGTTGTATTTCTCCATTTTAAAACAGATAATCTGTAAGGCATTACTAATAGGTTGGTAAAATGATTATAACAAGTATTCAAAATCTGACATTTTCAATGAGCGTATTAATGCCAGGAGGTAATGAAAGGAGAGAGATGAGTCAGTCCCCAGTTCCTGTGTGTGTTCATTACCTTCTTTTAATTATCTGTTTCCTCCCTTGGCTCATGGACTATGGGGGAAAAAAAAGAAAAAATGTATCTACAGAATAGGGCTACAATATATATTAACATTCATTGCAACCTAAAATACAACTTCTCTGTTAGTATATACTTCTCCAAGCTTTGGTGAGAAATGAAAGCTGTGGGTGATGAAGCAGGGTAGCCGAATACATCAGCCCAAATGAGTCACTTTGGCATGTGGATTGTTTTGAGCTGGAGACAATCGGAGCTAACAGACTCAAGAAGAACTTTTTTGTTTTCCCCTTAACTGCCTAAAAGAATTTGGATAGGAGGCTGTACCAGGAAAAGAACTATTACCAGAGATAACTTTTTATACCAGAAAGACTTATCTGTGTGGCTTGGCAAACATTTGCACTTCTCATCTTCCTGTGACTTATCTTCCTCCCTTTTCAGCCCTGGTCCCCTATCCTAGCCCATTCTCCTTAGCTCAGGATGCTATCTAAACTCCAATTAACTGACTGCTGGGGAGTCTCATATTTTTATGTCCCCTCCATGCACACATTTTGTTTTTCTCCTACTAATCTGACTTATGTCAATTTAATTATAAGACCAGCTACAGACCCCGCAAATGAAGAAGAGAACATTTTCCACCTCTACAGTCACTTAGGGAGGGAACTAAATTGAATACAAGATTATCTGAAATCTCTTCCTTTTCTTATCTACGTTCACTGCTTCCCATTTCTTCTTTACTTTCCTATCAATTTGTACCTAGATTTTAGGAAAGATTTCTAGAAATACCTCCTTTCTTATTCAGACAGCCAGCTTAAAAAGTAGGAAAAAGTAAAAAAAAAAAAAATACAATGATCAATGCATATTTATGTTCATTAGCTGCCTTTACTTTTTCATTTTAATATCCTACATATGTTTTTAGTGCTAAGTAATACTCTGTTTCTCTCTTTCTACCTTCTCCTCTCCACTTGTTATACAATCCGTGGAGCCCTAAAGCAAAAACTATGGTCTCTGACTCAAGCATGTCTTGGTGTAATGCTGGTTTCCTACCTCTGACTTCTTGGAAAGCTTCAGATTCCTTTAAAACAAAAATTGTAATAGTACCTACCTTATGATGATGTTCTGAGGATTAAATAAAACAGTGCATGTTCAGCATGGCTTAACCTCTCCCTAGGGTAAGCATTGTATAATGACTATGTACGTAGCTTATAGTTATAACTGAGAACAACTGTGTGTTGATATTGAGTTCCTTAATGAAGATCATAAATGTCCTAAACGATTGTGCTGAAATTAAATTAAGATAGTGAGGTTAAATTTTAAAAGTTATTGTTTATTATGACTTCACTACTTCAAAACTGTTACATAAAATTATAGAATTGATACTACAGAAATAAGCGTCAGGTGGCTAAAAAACAAGTATTTGACTCTTGCATTTGAACACTTTACAATTTAGTGATGAACTGACTTTTCAAATAAACATTTACACATACATGACCAGATGATATTACCAATAAAAGCAAGTACAGAGTATTAATTATCTACCTTTTATTTGACTGTAGGTCTTGAACAAGAGGACTAATTTCTTGCATGGTGCCACTCAGGTCACAATAGAAATGTGGATTAAGTTACTACTTTATTCAAAACTCTTTAATCAGCTATCAAGAGTGAAAAAGACAAATTAGACATCTGGCCTTCTTAGAAGTTAAGTTTACCACACATTCTTAATTTTAATCCGTTCCATGGTCCTTGAAAAATGAATGCTCATAGAAATTGTAGACAGTCACCAAGGTGGGAAAATATGTGACCCAAAAAGCAGACTCTTTCATAGTATTATATTAATTTTTACTTTTGAACGACATAGCAGCAGACAAAACTAGTGGAGTTCACCATTAGCATCTAAAATACTACACAGGTGTCAGACATGTGTGGTTTATTTATATAAAACTGATGGGGAGTCTGATTAAACAATTATTGCAATTTCCAGCTTAAAGTGATCTTGAAAATCGTGAGGACCAAGCCTATCCCCCGCTACAAGTATAGAATAGTGGGAAAGAGCTTAGGTTTTGGAGTCAATCTGCAAAGGTTGAAATCCCCGCTCACACTCTTACTCTCTGACCTTAAAAAAACAAATGTCATTTTCAACTTTCTCATTTTAAAGTGGAGGAAGTCTCTTCTTCATAAGTGTGTTTGTCGTTATTTAATACATGCAAAGAGTAAATAGTAGTGATTCACATATACTAAATATTTAATACAATTCAAATATTATGAAAATGATAAAGATGGTTTCCTTTATTGACAAATGTGGGAAAAACTTTTTCTGTGAAGGAGCAGATTATTAATACTTTAGGCTTGGCAGGCCATATGATTTCCCTCCCAGCTGCTCAGATCTGCCGCTGGAGAGTGAAAGCAGCCACAGGAAAAAAAACATGTAAATGATGAAGGATGACTGTTTGATAATAAAACTTGATTCATGAACACTGAAATTTGAATTTCATATAATTTCATATGTCACAAAATATTATTCTCCAAATGGTATGTTTCTACCACTCGAAAATGAGAAAAAAACCCATTCTCAGACTGTGAGCTGTACAGAAGTGGAGAGCAGGCTGGATTTGCCCCTGGACTGTCGTTCCCTGACGCTTGTGACTTTATTTCAGCAGGCCTCTCATGCAACTTGGGCTTGTTGGCCTTGTCTGTGCAATGGGGACTGCAGGATCTCCTTACCTGATGCAATGGGGAAAGGTTGGAAATCTGGTCAATAGCAAACAACTGATGATGCAGCAGTAAAATGCAAAATACAACCAGAAAGTCTTTTAAACTATCTTTATTTTTTTTCTCATTTTAAACCATCATCACGCTTGCAATTAGTAATGTTTTTCTCATTGGACTAAATAAAAGTTCCTCAAGGCAGGAACTCTGACTATTCTATTTACCTTGATCTCAGAATCTGTTAGAGCTACTGGTACATGAGAGGTTGTCAACAATATTAACTGAATAAATAAATGAAAAATAGATAAACATAAAATAAAGCCTATCCCATTATCTAATCCTATCTCTTCTACTTTCTCTAAGAGTATAAACTTAACTAGATTGAAATAAGTAAAAGGAAATTTGGGTTACAAGCTACTGGACCATTGCTGGAATAATCACTATCGTTCCTTTCTAGATCGTTGGTTATGCCTCTGTTGGCCATGACCTTGAGTATGTGATTCTATTATAACTTGCCTAGAATCCGATTAACCAGTATTTTCACTTTCCCACTTTCCATTCTCAGACATTCCTAATTATGATGATTATTTTAATTTTTGATCTAAGCTGATTGTTAAGTATCAGCAAATACTCTTAAATAATGACTTTTTCAATCTATTTTTAAAAATAAAAATGACTATGTGACCACATCTGTGAAATCTGACAGGTTATCCATTAAACAAATTTAATAGGCAATATGTAGTTTTTTGGAGATATTTTAGCAGGAAAATTAACGGGCTGAATTGTTACCATTTTAAAAATCCTTCCTCTTTTTTCCCCTCCTCCTTCTATTTTCCAAGTCTCTAACTGATATCTTGACTTATTTGTTCTACACTTTTTAGCACTTGTTTTCTAAAGATTCAAGATTAAGTTTATATACTTTCTACTTCTCACATTTTTCAATTTCTCTTTTCTAATAGATCCTCTTTATTGCCTGCCTGTCTGAGATACTGTTGACAGATTCTCTCTTATGAAACCATCCATGTTCCTGAAGCCTCAGGTAACAACCACAGCAATGATCTGCTCCAAAAAATGGAAAATAAGATTTCAAACTTTTTCTTAAAGAAGACTAAGTGAGAGACGTTTCTTTTCATCTGTAGTCCACAGAATCATCTTGCATTTTCCCATAGATTTACAACAGCAAAGCGATTTGGAGCGTCCACCAATGTATTCCCCAGAGCTCCTTGTAGAAACAGTAAAGAGCTTTGAGGGTGTGAGATCACTTCCCACATCTTTTTAACTTCCTTACTTTTCCCACCAGATTCATCATTCTTATCTAAGAAGGAAGGAAGATTCTCATTTTCCATGCTTTCACTCCAGCGCAGTGTTCTCAAGGGAGTAATATGTGGGAATATGGGCTCCAGAGTGCCTTTAAATTTTCTAGCAAGTGCAATCCAGCACACCCACTGGAAGGCACACCATATTCTGCTACACTAGAGGTTTGGTGGCTGGCATCTTGCCATTTGCTTAACGCCCTAGGCAGTACAAGATAGTTTATTTCAGGTCATTTGTTATTCTTAGGTAACATGCTTCTACCATTTTGCCTTCAGTTGGAAAGACCCTATTGTATTTAAATCTTGGGTTGTGTACATTTGAACCTGATGAACTTTAGACTAAATTACTCTTTAATCAACATACCAATTTCAAGACTTGACGTTTAATGACATTATGACGCCCATTGGTACGGTATCACTACAAAAGCACTCTTAACGAGTACACTTATTGTATATATTATCCAATGTTTAAATCATAGGTCAAGGGTTGAAGATGAAGCTATAACTGTAGAATATTAGCATGAAAAGATAAAATTGATGAGCAAATAAAGTCACTATAACTACAAGGAGCAAAAAAGATGTGCTTTACAATTTATTTTTCATAGTAAATGGAGGGAAATGACTTTTTTATTTCAAAGGGTTCATATTCAATGAAACCCTTTAAATGATACGTACTTCAGCTTTTATAATTAATCTATATGAATCATTTCAAATAAATGATTTAATTAATCAGTTGAAAGTATTCTACTGTCTCAATTCAATGGTGTGGTTAAAATTAACTAAATGAATTTTTCCCAAACTCATTCTCAGGGAGCATACATTCTCAGTGCACAGATTTAGTTGAATATTCTGTCATCCAAGTCCAGTTGCCAGGCTTCATATCTTTATACATGGGGTGATAGAATGGTTGCATTCTCCAATTTGCCTTTGTGTCTCATGTGTCCTCTTGGGTTGGCATCCTTTCTCAGTTCTAACTGTTGTCTGTCTCTCCTTTTCTCTCTCTGACACACATACACACACAATTTACTGCTGTCACCTCTTCATCATTTCTTTCCAATTTGCATATTTTACTATTCATCTGACAACAAAGGTCTATTGTTGAAAAGCAATAGTAAGGAGGAAAAGAAGTACTGTTTGTTATCGCATACTAATTTGATTTCCTTAACGGCTTTGATGCCAAAAGTGCCTTAAAATGATCAGTAGGACTAATAATTATTTAGCCATAATTATGGCCCTTTATGTGAAAGCTGAGAAGGTGATTCACAGAATGAAATAAGACTAAACTAGCGTAAAACCACAGGTGACATGGTTTTATAATATAAGAAAATGAAAAGGCAGAATCAATGTTTTATGTTCCCAAAACAAGTGACCAAAAAAAAAAAGAAAAAAAGTCACTATATTTTTTCTTAATCAGAATTGAACAAATCTATGTAATATGCCATGAAATGCAGTTATTGATTCATTTATAATTATTCTAGTAGGTAATTAATCTCCAATTACATCATCAAAATATCCACTCCTTAAAAAAATTCATTATATCGCCTTCAATGCTAACATACTCAGTTGCTATAAATCACCTCATATTTTGTTATTTTTATTTCTCAGCAGTTTGAAAAGTTTCTTCATTTTTTTGTTGCTGAAACCAACCCAAAACCCCCATTTAAGTATCTATTTTGTATTCAGCTCACCTGTAGAGAAGTGTAGCTACAATATTATATGCAGAATTTTGGTGCTTTACATCAGTCTCTACTTTCTGGTCACAGAAATTAATTTGAACAAAACAAAGATGCCAGTTTACTAAGACAAGTCAGAAATCTTTCACGGAGTTCTCAAGGCCCAGCCAGGACTAGGAGAATACCGAAGCAGGGAACTAGAAAGCTGATTGGAAACCCGGACATGCTATTCTGCCTCTTTGCTTCTGCTTCTCTCATCATGTGCTCATTCTCTCTTTCTGAAAACCATTGCTCTCTGCTCTACTGCTTAGTTGTCTCTCTTGGACTCTTTCCTCCATCACTTTTTGGTCAAATACCTGGATATCAAGTGCTGATTACTCCAGCTTGGACTAGGTCACCATCTGTAGCCCAGTCAATTGTGAAGGAGGAAGTGGGCCAGACTACTTTGTTCCAAATGGTTGTGGAGGACCATTACTATTGCTAAGAGAAAAGGGGCAAAAAGAAGCATCTAAAAGAACTGGCTGAGCTCTGCAGTCAGTTCTAAAGATACCCACTACACATGACATGTGTTTCACTCCACCAGAGTTCTTACAATCTCAAGAGGTCCTTGAGTTAGACATTTGAATAATCAACAGTAGTAATTAGGTTTCAGGATTTTCAACTTTCAGGTAAAGAAGTCTATAATGTACACAAGGTTACTCAATGCTTACAAATTCCTTTATTATAAGTTGTTTATATTTAGGCTATATCCCAGCAAACATCACTATGATGTAAAGTTGTTTATAGAGAAGATTGAGAAATTGATTGACATCTAAAGTCCTCTACATTCAAATGTACAAATTGAGAACAAGTGACAGAGCTTCTCTTCCATGAAAGGGAGATTATTACATAAATTCAGGGAAAATGATTTAAGAAGTAAAAGTGTGTAAGTTGCTGTCAAATATTTATGAAGTTAAAATGCATAAAACATGAAAATGATCACTTTTGTCAACATATTCCACATATCCTATACAGAGAAAAGTGAGATCTAGCAAAAGTTGAGATCTTAGGCAAAGGTACTTACTGGTTTAGAGCCAAAAATATACATGCACCCCAGTGTTCACAGCAGCACTATTTACAGTAGCCAAGATATAGAAACAACCTAAATGTCCATCAACAGATGACTGGATAAAGAAGTTGTGATATGTTTATACAATGGAATATTACTCAGGCGTTAAGAAGAATAAAATAATTCCATTTGCAGCAACATGAATGGACCTGGAGATTGTCATTCTAAGTGAAGTAAGCAAGAAAAAGAAAGAAAAATACCATATGATATCACTAATACGTGGAATCTAAAAAAAAAAAAGACAAATGAACTTATTTACAAAACAGAAACAGACTCACAGACATAGAAAACACTTATGATTACGGGGTGGAGGAAGAGGGTAGGAAGGGATAAATTGAGAGTTTTAGATGATTTTTAAATATTAGCTACTATATAAAAAACAGAAGAAAAAAATTTCTTCTGTATAGCACAGGGAACTATATTCAATATCTTGTAGTAACCAATAATGAAAAAGAATATGAACATGAATATATATATGCATATGTATGACTGCAACATTATGCTGTACACCAGAAATTGACACAACATTGTAAAGTGACTGTATGTCAATTTAAAAAATATAATAAAAAAGAAGTAAATGAAAAGGGTGTCTACGTTTTGTAGTGAGCGGAAATGAGAAGTTTTCAGGGGAAATTATATGTAGCAGAAAAAAATTGTTCGCAATTATCCATTACCCACTCTTTAATTTAGTTTTAGTTCCCCTCTGAGATTTAGCTGTCCATATGGCTGCTGGGCTAGAAAAACATATCCCATATTCTTTTGCAAGCTGGTAAGGCCATATTTTGGTTTAAGCAAGGTGAGCGGAAATGAAACATGCAATTTGTCAATTGCCCTCTACTTTGAATCCCCTCTTCCTGATATCAGGGTTATGATGAGATTGGAAGCAGCTGGTTTGGACCTAGAAACATAAAACCCAGGACTGAGGAGTTACATCAACTTTGATAACTCTCTTCTACTTAATTCTGGGCTGTTTCTTGCCAGAGAACTGTTCTTCAGTTCTGTTCAAGTCATCACATGTTAATCACTATTCATGAAACCAAAACATAACATTTAACTAACTTACTTAATAAAAGAGTGAGCTCATTATCATTTAAGACTGAGGAGTAAAAGCTGTCCAGTAAAAAGTGGGGAGTATATTTTGCCTACAACAGCCGTGCAGGTCCATGCGGTATAGCAGAAAAGAAAGTTGGACATGATCCTCTAAAGGAAAAGCAGAAACGTGCAAGAAAAGAGGAGAACAGGCAACGAAGCTCCTTGGATTTTAGGTGGTAGGGAGGACAGGAGCACATGGAATAGAAACATGGTAGGATTTGTTAATCTCACCATTTTGGCTGAAATATGAATTCAAGTTTCATCTTTGCATCTGCAGGCAAAAGTTCTTGTAGGACCTGAGTTTTCAAATAGTTGCTGTGATCAGCAACTGACCATTCATTGAACTTCTATCCAACACAAAGTATAAACTAGGGTAAAAGGTGTGGTGAGATGAGTTTCAAGTGAGGATTTGAGAACCAGGGCTTGACAGGGTCAAGCCTATATTCTGATATATATCAACTCTATGTTCTGAGATCCATAGTAATTCCCTTTAAATTGGTCCAGAGTTTCAGGTAAAAGTGTTGGAATCCTTACACCGTAGCCTGCAGAAAACCGTTGAGCAGGCATGAAAGGGGAAGTGATAGTTTATTATTGCTCAAAAGTTCTGGCCGATCAATCAGTACATTTGCACTTAGGCTATTCAGGAAGTAAAGGTTGAGAGAACGCAAAGGGAGAAGAAAATAGTGTGAACAAAATCGCAAAATTGGAACAAGGGGCACATAGATATACTCTATAAATCAGAAGGACAAGTACATGAAGTCTAAAACAGAGAATTAAGGCTAAATTTCAGAATGTTAGAAAACCTGTACACTAGATCTTTTATTTTAGAGGAAACTGAAAGCCGAAGATTAGAATCTACACGGTTGCAAGCACACACTCAAACAGCATCAGATTCACTGTTAGAATCCGTGGTGACTTGGTTTCCTGACCCATGATTTCTGCAGACAGGAGCACAGGTTTGCATGCATGTGTGTGTAGTGAGGAGGGAGGCATACATGTTTTAATGTCAAGAGCTTACTTGGGATAAGAAAGTTTTGGACAAGGAGAAAATATTTTATCTTATGATTTTTAGTGTATCATTGTTTTCTATAATAATACTTCAAGAAATTTAATTTTTTCATGTACTACAAAAATAAGCTAATATTTATAAGAATCATGTTTTTTAAGAAATAAACTATTTAGTAAAGAAACAGGTGTGGTAAGATGAAAATATTTCCCTGGTGTTGAGTGACAAGTTGGTGTCAGTCCTAGACCAGACATACGGTTTAACTCTGTTGCTAAAATTATGTATTTTAGTTCAGTGGCTGTTAAAACACTCCAAAGAAAGATTTATTTTGGTTTCTAAGAATTTAAATGTATGCAATGTGCATGGCTAAAGAATGAATGGGGAGAGAGTATACAATTTAGAATTATTGCCATGTGACTTAACCTAATTACATTTCTACTTGCTTATCTAATACATGGCTTTCAATATTTTACTATATGACCTGATATTAGCTCTGTGATAAGGCTAACGTTGACCTATGTTTCTAACTACATGGCGAGACGAACTCTTCCTGCTCTCAGTAGAGGCAGCAGGATATATTTTAATGCATTTAAGTCAGAGATTTCTCCTTCTAACACAGACATGTCACATGGCTTGCCGTGTACTTCTTTTACAAGACACCGCCATCTATAAAGGCACAAACACACAATCTAGAGAAGGTTCCAGACTATACACTTTCTTTTGTCTTTCCTTATTCTTTTCTTTTTCATTTTCCTTTTCCTCCTCTCTATTCCTTCCTCCTTCCTTCCCTCTCTCCCTCCCTCCTTCTATTCCTTTCTTCCTTCCTCCCTCCTTCCTTCCTTTCTTTCTTTTTCTTTCTTTATTTCAAGTCTTACACACCAAATAGGGACTGTGAACCCAGAAGGGTAATAAAAAGTGAAGCACTTTGACTCATAATGGGACTTTTCCAGAAATTCAAGTGAACACCTACAGAGACATCATAACCACAAGAGGGCAGCCAAGGCCCAAAGGGAAAAAACAAAAAAAACAAAAAAACCATGCAGAGTTCAAACTTTGCCCGAAGAATCACTGGTTTGCCTGAAAGTCATCATGAAAACAGTTTTCTCCACCATTCAAAATCAAACACTCACCCTGTGATGGACTCTAGGTTTTCTATTTTTCCCTGCCTGCTCAACATATCAGTTTCTTAATAAAGAGATACAATAAATGGTTTGGGCAGGACCTCAGTAAGGGAATCCAGAGATGTTCCAATCTGCCAAACAACTACCTTTCTGAAAGAGTAAATGAGTTAGATGGCAACTCACTGAGTGACTCTACCTGTCTGAAGGTTACACATTTAGAGTAAATGTCTTGTGGCCCTCACTTCATAGAGCTGTCTCTTGGAAAGATGAGAGCTGGACAATTTTATTTGACTAATGTCTCTCAAAAAAAAAAAAAAAAAAAGAAAAAAAAGAAGTGAAGTTTGTGATTGAGCTAATAGCAACAGTTCATTGAAAATAACCCCAAATGTGGAAACCATTTAAGTTGACAATATGTGAAGCATTAAGACTCACTAGAAACAATACGATCTCATTTTGTTCTACTTTGCATACTTAAGTGTTCCCTATTGTATTCTTCCAAATACTTTCAATTCAGAACTATGAAGAGCTCCTTTGTAAGCCGAAGTACCATGGCAGACACATCTTCCAAACAAGGGTTTTTGCACGTCAGCTGCTCGGCAGGAAATAGGTTTTTCAATAAATATTCCTTAATTGTCTAACTCATTAATGATTTTTATCACTTTGGAAAGTGTGCCGAATACCTCATGGAACTCAATTACATTTCAGGAATGAAAAGCGCAATGCCTGGAAACACTGGACTCTTATAAAAAGCAAGCTTTTTTCCCTCTTTTTTATCTCTCCCACTGAGACACTTTAGAATACAGAGCCATAATGTCTCCTGTTACATGCGTCAACACATGATGTAATGCAGAAAACAGAGTGACTGAGAGCAGGTGAAATGCAGTTGCTAGGTCCCGAAAAATGTTCTGAAAAGGAAAAAAAAAAAGTAGACTGCAGACTCTGAACTTAACTCTTTGTTTGTATATGAAATAAGGAAGGGATTCTTGCAAAATGGTTTTTACTCCTTCTGGAGAGAAGAAAGTTATGGGTAATAAGTTATCTTTCAGCGAGCGTCAGCACAACTATAAATCTACAACATAAGAAATCAACAGAATTCATTACTGGCCATTGAATATGAGGCTTAGAAATCACCATGGAGAAGAATATCAAACTATATGCACCTGCTCTCTGTGGCATGTTTCTCCTTATTTTGTAAGCATTTTAGGCACAACAGTTGTGTCCATTATTGAATTTATCTTTACAGGAATGCTATGAGTTTGTAATAAATGTTTAATAGCAATAATCAGAAGACCCTAGAAGAAAAATCTCACTTTAATTTGAAAGCAAGAAATCTTACAAACAATAGTTTTATTATAAGACAATGTAAATCAAAAAATATATTTAAATTGGAATACATATTGTGAGTAGAACTAGCTTTGTTAGAGCAGGCAGATAGCTAGATACGAGCAGGGAAAGGGGGACACAGACCAAATGGCAGGAACTGGGCAGAAAGGAGGGGCACAGGCCAAATGCAGGAAACCACACATCATGTAAGCACCAGGGGTCCCTGGGCCGAGAAAGAAAAGCAGGAAAACTTGGGCTGATAAGGGGTCACACCTTTTGAGGTGATGAGCGGCCTGGAGACTGACAAACAAAAGTGAGAAAAGGCAGGAATTTCCAGTGTCTGAATGTAACCTTTTGCTCATTATGCCCTCATTTCAGTAAAACTAGCTTTGCAGATTAGAAGTGCCCATCATGCACGACGCCATGACACTTCTGATCCAGACTAAATAAGGACAAAAATCCCTCCTCCTTTTGGGAAGGTGAAGTTGGGATGATAATCAGGGAATACAACCCCAAACCCTTCCCTCCCCAGTGAATATTCCGCCCATTCATTTTTACACCCTATGTAACTCACTTGCCAAAGAAACTCAGGGCAGCCACTCACCTGAGCCTGCCCGCTCTCCCCTGAGAGTGTACTATCCATCTTTTAACAAATTCTCACTTTACTTTTTTTTAACCACGACACCTTGTCTCTAAATTCTTTCTGGGACAGGACCAGAACCTGGAACACCAGTTGCATCTACCGGTAACATCTTAGTTCTTTGTTCTTTGTACTTACATATTCCCTTTACATTATGTCTAAAGAAAATATTTTTAAAATATAAACTCTTCATATTCTAGTTCAAAAGCCATACTTGTTTCATGTAATAACATAAATGATTCCTAACAGGACGATTGTTAGTTTTGCATAATGGTTGTGAGTCTAATTTAGATAGAGGGGGGAAATTATTTTTTTTAGATCAGATGTTTTAGATCAATTTGATTGGGATTTATTTAAACTGAATAAGTGATTTTATAAGAGGCTATTCAGAGAGTTGTGTTTTACGAAAAATAAAAGGAAAAAATATTGAGAGTGCTACATAAGGATTTGTATTTTTTCCACTTAATTTAGTAAGTATACATTTGAAGTTAGTAGAACATTTCAATACAGTAACTTTAATATCTCACACTTGTTCTTAAGTATTATTTCTATTCTTATGTATTATTGACTGTGTATTAATTACTGAACTAGGAACTACATCAGAGAGGCAAAATCCAATTTGTTCAGCAAGACAAATGCCTATCACATCACCTGCCTCAAAATAGAGGATCAGAGCAGAAAGAACAAAGAATTACATGAATACAAAGTTAATAGAATCCACTATATTTTGAAGATCAATATTTTCTAAACTAGTCTTAATGTTTTCGATCATACACTCTTTAGAATAATGCCCAAACTATATAACCTTAGGGAATATTGTTTGTGTACATGTATGTGTAATTATTTGTCATAATTTTAAATAATTGAGTATAATTTCTGTTGTAGTATGACTATTGACATTTTTAAATGAAGTTAACAATCACTTTCCGTATATCCAATGTAATTGACATATCAGAGTAACTTTAATACCGTGATCATACCTTTAGTCAGTGATTTTATATCATTTGTTTTCTCCTTTAACAGAAATCCATGCATTCTTTAAAAAGAAGTATTGGGCATCTGCTGTGCATCAGTCGTTGTTCTAAGCACTTGACCTACGTGGCAGTGGTTCCTGCCTGTGTGCTCCAACTCTGCACAGCTCAGCTTTCTTCTAAATATCCTATGTAAGAGGCCCAGGCAAGCACACTTTTGTTCATCTGTAAAGAACGTGCTGTTCCTATGAGTCTGAATACCGAGGAATTTTATAAATTAGCCTAAGTTTTTAAAGACATCCCAAATATCAGTATTTTCATCCAAAAAGCTTACAATTTAGAGTCTTTTTAATTTTGGAACTTAGATCAAGTTATATTTTTTGGCTATTGTTCTGATACCATCCTATTTTGTTTTTCTTTTTCATTTTTCTTTTTATTCAGGTTGATTTTTGCCAGTTTGACTTTC
Source organism: Camelus ferus (assembly GCF_009834535.1). Taxonomy (NCBI): domain Eukaryota; kingdom Metazoa; phylum Chordata; class Mammalia; order Artiodactyla; family Camelidae; genus Camelus; species Camelus ferus. The sequence goes on from NC_045697.1 coordinate 21,332,098, forward strand.
ATATCACTAATGGGAGTGGGAGTTGCTTTGCGCACAAAGGAAAGGAGCTTTCTCACAGTAAAGCTTCTCTTTTTCATTAGCATCTTAGAGCTGGAAGTGCTTATCTGGACGTTTGTCTATTTAGATAATTCACATCACTTTGGAGGCTAACAGTTGAAGATTCCCAATGCTGCAGAAACTCTGTGCCCTTTTCTGAGTTTTCACGTGCGTTTTGATGTCAACTTCGGCCCAGCAGTCAAGACGTTGCTGTTGTACCAGGACACACTCTCTCCATTTCCCTTCAGGGCTCTTGGCCACTGATCTACCTTAGTTAACACTTTTATGACCCACTTCGTGTAGACTCTGACATTCCTTCACGTGGGCACTGATGAATGGTGTCTCACCCATTTCATCCTCATTCCTTGTACATCTCACTCTTTCCTGTGGGTCACCCCTGATGCAACTAAGCCACGATTTACCCTGAGACCTACTTGGGAACAACACATAAGCTACCAGGAAATTTTGAGAATTAAATTTCAGTGGGAAGATACTTTAGCCAATAGTTAATCAGAAGTAGGGAGTACACTCTACCTTCATCCTCCTAATGTGCTTCCCAAGATAGGGTGTATCATACAGCCTCTTAGAAGAGAGGTCTGTTAAGACTAGTGATCGTTTCTATGTGGCACCGAGTGGTAGCTAGCTCTGTAATGTTCCCCTGTGTTGGCTCTCCTTTCTTCCCTCTCTTGTCTCTCTTCTCCTCAGTGCTCCTTTTCAGAAGGAACCCATGAGGACAGGGAAAGTGCCTTCTAATAATTTCCTGGAATGGGCCCTTGAAACTTAGACTTGAAATGGTCGACAGTGAATGAGTTTGATATGCCAGAGTATTGCATAGTTTTGAGAAAGTAGTCAAATAGCACAACGATGTGGGAGTATTTGAACAATCTTATCACATAATATCTGAAAGCTCAGCACTTGCCAGATATTTCTGGGAAGCATCAAAGACCATCTCTTCATTACAACAATAATCAGTACCTTCATGCTGGCACCAGTGGCTGTGAGAAGCTTGGTGTTCCTGGTCTTGTGTACGTTGATTCTGGGAGATAGTCCTGTGGCCATCACTGGGGACTGTGGGTTTCACAACGGAAGAGACCAGATAGCAGCATTTAACCATAAGTGAAAGAAAACCTAGAAATGCAATCAAGATACATTGATCTGCAGGGATATAAGTCTAACAAATGAGAGTATTCCTAAGGGTGAAATGGACAGATAGTACATTAGGAAATAACTCACGTTGAGTAATTAAAAGAAAAAGAAATTCCACAGTAGAAATCTATTGTCTTTAACCCAATTTCTAGTTTTAAGACAGTCATAGATACAGAACTAATTGTTTCAAGAGTAGACCAGTTCACCCTGGGGAAGGACTCTATAATACCACCCAGTAGAGGTCATAATCATTACCCTGCACCTCCTGAAGGACTCGTGGACATTAACTGGGAAAATTGTATACTGGAGAAATAGACCCAGATGAAATTTTAACTACCTTTTAAAAATGACTCTCATTTTATTCAAATAATTTCCTATTTATAGAAAAGCCAGTGAGGCTCATTTAAAAGATAGGACTGCAAGATTGAGCAGTTATTTTTGCTTGATACCATGAGGTGGCTACTTGCATAACACATCTGTGTTTGCTCACTCTCTTTCCTACTTCACTGTCCCTGGCCTTACTCCTTTTTCTGGAATTATATCCCAATAAAGGAATTATAAAACTTATGACCCTAAGTTTTTGTATTGGGCTCTGCTTTGAGGGGAACACACCCTAAGACAATTTACCTATACACTGAAAAGTCAGTCTGAGAGATGCTTTTTTGTGTGATTTTGCTTTGTTGGTCAACACTTACACACTCAGGATTATTTATGAAGTAACTTTGATTATAATAATTATTATGTTTCTGGACGACCAACCATGGTGCCTCTCACTCCTCTCTCCAAAAAGTAGGGAAGCAATTCCAGCATAAGCCATCCCCTTAGTATAAGAAATATCACAGCACACCATGGGATTTACAAAGTCTTAGATGGCCCAGGCGTAGCTATCTTATGTTTATACTTTACTTCAGTCACCCAACTAATAATACAGCAATCCCCCAATGCCACTCCAACCCAACGCCACTAGACCCAAGACACAAAAGCTAGGAGGGAAATTACATGAACACACACCATCCTTGTTTCTAGTTTACTTCACCCTGCAACGTACAGTTTCCTTGGCATATGGCTATGGTTTCTTCTTTGCATGGACATCTTATTTAAACACAGGGATATTAATTCAAGTCTTTTTTTACAGTTCAATTTTAGATTGTTCCTTCAGGAAACATACACTTTCTTCTCTCCCTCTCTCTGTATATCTTCTCCCATTATTTAATCCCTCAAGTTTCTGCACTGGACTCCAATTCTTCTTACCTTGAATGTTTGTTTGAAATTGTTTCCTTAGTGCTTACTCTCAGCTGAATAACTCAGATACACTTCTTTCACTGTATGCATATTCCATTTTACGTCAATGTGTATCAATATAATAGCTGAGTAAAATGTTTATCTGATAATTTTTTCTCGTCTGAGTCATCCAAAGGTTGGTCTCCTGGAATCTCTTTTTCCTTGGAGGTCGTAACTAATATTTTTACATTCACTAATAAAAAGTATCTTTAGTAAAGACATTGTAATTGTCATTTTTGTGAAGACTCTAAGTTCTAGTCTTCTGAAAAGTGTTATTTTTTGTTTGCTTGTTGGCTTTGGCAGACAATTAACTTGGTTCAATTCATTCTCAGGTGGCAGCTCGAGTCACAGTCCTGTTTTTTCATTCTTAATTAGGATGCACATAGTCTTCTTGGTGTGTACCTGGTTTGGGTGTCAGCCAAGACTGAGGCAGCACTTAACATTTTTTTATACTCATGTTGTAATTCTTTTCAAAAATTTCCCCTAGACTTTTCATCCTTTGTTTTTGCCTGACTCTTTCCTTTAGCTCTTCAGGCCAGAAAGGCACCTATCAGAATTCTATCTGCTCAATGTTACTGTAACCCTAACCCTAAAACTAGCCAGCCACACAACCCCACTCCAATCAACTTCTTTTTATTTATTTATAGGAGAGATTTATTTGAAGAAGTATTACAACATATAAAAACTACATAAAGTTTAATTTCCACTCATATAGTAGTAAATTTGATATAATGAGTAATAAAAAAAGACTTTTAAAATCCAGAATGCACAAAGTACTGTACAGTTTGATCACCAAGTCAAATTAGTTGATAAGCAAACCTCACAGAACCGCTTCGTGTCAGCCAAGGCCACAAACACCATGTACAACACATGACAAATCGACATGTTAAAAATGCAGTATTTTTACAACAAAGTGTCGACATCTTTTTTAATCTCTCCATATTTTCCCCACATTCCTGAGAATCCTTTCCTACATAGCAGGTGTTTTCTTACTAGTCATCATGTTGTGCCATGTCTTCTGGACAACTTCAGTCCTGCTGGTTTTCAATAAAATGTGGAGCATCTAAACTGTACCACTAAGTAGGACCTGTATTTTCTTTTGCTTCCTGTAAATGATAATCCATGAAAACAACAGTGGAGACGTTCCCAAATATTTATCTGCGAAGGAGTTACATAGAAAGAATGATTATTTGGCATAACATGGGATACCTAACATACTAAACTGAATGAGACTAGGAAATAATTTTGCTGCTGGAAAATACAATGGGGCACTAGCTTCACCCTAAATCATCTTGTGAAAGAAAATACAGGAACTCGGTGAGAAAACAATACAGACACTAAACAGGACTATCCTCTGATATTGTCCTGACAGTGAGATAGGTCAAGGAAGAGTGAGGAATGGTGGGAAGAGACCAAAGAGAATTCCGATTATTAATTGACTCTGGAGGGTGGCCATCTTTCTATGATGCAAGAGCTGACTGCTCATCATGATTTTTTAAAATGATAAAATAATCCATGTGAATTCTTTGGCATACTGTTTCCCCACCCCATTTTCTTCACCTTACTCTTCTCTTGATATAATTAGTCACTTTGTGTTACTAAGATGTCACTGGATGAGAGGCAATGCTCATCACTGGACGTGTTTGTGTTCCAGGTGGACAGTTCTATGTTGGGACTGTTGTGGATCCAAGGATTACAACAGGGATAAAGGAGATGAGTGATGTGCTATACGATCTTTAGCATCACTCCAAATCTGAAGTACTTTAATGCCAACATTTGTCCAGTAATGGGCAGAAGGGCCATTCTGATTTGATGTCAGACTACCACAAATGAAATTGGGAGGAGGTGTTATGTTATATGATAAATACATTTTAATGGGAAATATTATACTGAAATATCCAGATGCATTTGTATCTTATTGCAAAAGGTCAGTTTTCAATGCCAAGCAGCTAGAGAGTCTTCTGTTAGCAGCTTTTAATTTCCTGCCTTAAGAACTGTTTTGCGTCATGGCTGCTGACACCTTTGTCTACAGTCTACTCAGGATGTAAAACAAAGTAACTCTTCCACAAACTTCTTCTCACTGTTGGAATACTCAGTTACAAGGGGTTTTCCTCCTGGGACCGAAGCAACTTTCTTCCACTGTGATGATTTGTTCCCTCTCCGAAGCTGCACTGGGCTTGGGACCCACTCTTCCCTGGTCTCAGGATGTCAGAGAAGGAATCCTACACTCCCTCTCCCCCAAGGGCAGGCTGAGGCCCACAGTTTAATTTAAATCATGTAAACTGTAATAATTGGAAACTGCAGGGGGCCGAGACGATTTGTTAAATCTGCATACCTGTGAAGCAGAAATGGCTGAATTGTGAAAGACGAGTCCCAGACGAGGATGGCCTGTTTTACGTCGTTTGAAATGAAATCTTAGAAATCAATAATACCAGGCCAGGAGAAACACACCTGTTATAGAAAACCCCAGGATCTTAAATGGCTAGGAAAATGAGAAAAAAGAAGACCTTGGCCCCTGTTTATAAAGCAATCACACACACACACAGAGTCATACACACAGAGACACACAAATTCATACCACACCACACCACCCCAGTCAGGTGAACACATAGATTCCAATTTGTTATCTTTTATAGGTAACTTGATCTTCACCTTCTCTATTTCACTTCTGGGAATAGCTAGTGATATATAATTTATAATAAAAATTGTTTCATGAAAATTCTAGGAAGACAGAGGGGAAGAAGCTGAGTTCAGAGGCTGACTGGGAGAAACGTGATTTCCCACAGAACTTTGGCACAAGAACCACAGTCAGAAGAAAAGGCAAATAATGAAGACCAACCATACAAAGAGGAAACGTTATCTGTGAAACACTAACAAAACATGAAAAGCTGAAGACGGCATATAGCTTCATTGGGTCCAGCTTACCAAACGTGAAGTGAGGAATAAATTTTAATTAAGGGAGCATAAAAACAATAATCAGCAAACCCTTTCCAAGAGAGGTGGACGTCAAGCTAAGCGGACAGGCTGCAGTTTCTTTGGACAAGCCTGGACAATTCAAAGAGTAAGTGGTCATTTGAGGAAGGTAAAATCCTAACCCATTGTTTGTAGTGTAGGTTGGATTTCTTGGCTGTGAACACATTTAGTGTGCATTAAATATTCTGTCTCTCAGAGACTGCCAAGTTTCTTTGGATTTATGCTCCACTGAAGAGAAACTTGGATTTATTATTTTAAAAAAGTGTGAACAGAGGTCTATACAGTGTGCTATTCAAGTTTTAGGGTAGATGGCATAGTGGACATGACTAAAATAGAAAGTAATGTCCAGAATTCCTCTTAAATATAGGGAAGTTCCAATAATCAGTAGTTAAATGTAGTGTTTATAATGGATTTTTTTTCTACTCTCATAACTTCAGTGAAGTTATGGTAAAATTCTATTTACCAAAAAGGCACTGAAATAAAATAGTTATTACAGGAGTCTTATATGGTAATTAATGTCTCATTCCAACATCAATAGATATTTCCTCAAATCATGTATCAGTTGCAAAAAACAAAATACCACTTAAAGCAATAGGTTATTATTTGATTGCAAGAAAGATAATATTTTGAAAAAGTGACTTTCAAAGCTACAATATTGTTAAAAAGAAGTTTATTGGATATTTTTACATATGATATACTTTGGCTGATCTGATTGACACGTGGATGAAAAAAGAGCTGTCACTCTTTAGTGACAAAGTAACCTGTATTTTGGAAATCCTTTTCTTTCTTTCTTTTTTAAGTTTATTTAATTGTTTTGTGTCTAAGAGCTCCTGATAGGAAACTAATTCTTCTTGTTCTTTTTCAAATCCTGTATTGCTTGAGGACTTTGACAAAATGTGTAATGAAGGGTTTAGTCCCCTGTAATGAATGTCATGATCCTAACAATAAGATCCAACAAACAATTTGAAGTGATGTAGTGAATGCTGACTCTGTTGTCAAGCATACACAGAGTCTGACTGGTCTAAATAATTACTGGAGTTTGGCGGAGATACAGATCACACAGCCCACCACGATGGCACCTGCTGAGACTTGGCGCTATTTTCAAAAAAATAATAGGTTCTTCTAAAGGAATGAATGCCTTATAGTACAGTAATTGAATGCAGGCACCAATACACTTGCTTTCTTTGTGTTCTCGAGAATCTCTTTATTTGGGGGTTGTGTTTTGTCAACCATGTTGTGTTTTAAGGAGTGCCAATTAGTCTTAGGATTATTATTTGTTGAACCCCTTCAAAGAAGAATCACTAGTAGACATTTGGGAGATGTGTTTGTAAAGGATAAAATTTGTATGGATAATGCAGTATAATTGTTTTATTACTTAATTTATTTTATGTAGTATACACGTATGTATATATATTATGGACAAATGGTGTTGAGGCAAGTTTATGTAAACTGATTTGGGAAGAGTTTATATATATTTTTTTCTTCTACAGTTTTGGTTATCTATCTTTTGTTGTTGTTGTTGATCTTCCTGCCTAAACTGAGCACAGTCTAGTTCTAGAAAGGAGGCAGAATAGTTAGAGTGGATAGATAACTATGACATCATACTTGGACTGCTGGAAGAAAAAACTTTTCATTTTTCTCGGTTGTCTTGAAGGACTAAAAACGCCACAGGAAAATAACTTCTGTAGCTTATTTTATTATAAGCAAGGGGTTTGAGAGACAGAAACTTCATGATAGGACTCCAGGCACTGTCCCTGCTGGGTTATTATTGGACATTTGAATAAATTAGACCACTGGAATCTACCAGAAATAGCACTATACCTTGAATTTCAAGAGAAGGTGTCTTTCTGTGGTTCCCAAAGTGTGACTCATTTTTAATTACACTGCCTGATCTGAAACAAGAGGACACAAAGCTGGCACGATCTCCTGTTCAGATGGTGAGGACTAGGTCAGGTCTAGGTCTTTTAGAAAGTTTTAGGGTAGTGTCTTGAAACGCAGAAGCTGGCGGGGCGATGAGACAGCGTGGGGAGAGAGCATGTGTGCCCATCATCAAAGAGCCGAGGGATTCAGGGCAGTTCTGACTTTGCTGAATTACTTTTTATGTCACCCATTCTCCTTTCTACCTCCCAGATTTTGAAACTTTGGGCCATTCCTCTTCACTTTCTTTGTTTTCTTGTGGGGAAATGGAACTGGTTGCCAGAGTTGGGAAAGAAAAGTAGCCAGAGGTAATTTTTTTTTTCTCCTTTATTGAGTATGAAACTGCAGCAATTCTCCTCCGAAGTGTTGTCATTATTCACACGAAAGCAATTCAGTGAGAGTTAGCAGCAGGAATTCTCCTGTAATGCCACTATTGTGCATTTCCTTACGACTGATCATCTATCCAAAAACACTAGCAAGGTTGGCATGTGTTTTCATTAACCACCATATATTTATTTCTAGACCTCCCAAGAAAATGCAGGCCCCTCTAGGTACTGGCAAAGACCATTTAGTGTTTCATTTATTCAGAAAAAGAAAATGCACCAGTGCAAATAAAACTTCCCTTAAACCATATATTTGTTTTACTAAAGAACAAATCTATAGATTGATAAAATGTGTCATAGATTCATTTAAAGAATTAAGCTTTGAGTTTATTACTTTTTAAGTGAAAACATTGTATTTGGGACCATCCAAATAAAAGACTGGTTATTACTTGGGGAGATTAAGGGAGGTCAGTGTGTCTATGGCTGTAAGAGTCAATATCACTTATTCCTAAGGAATTCTCACAATAGAAAATTGGAAGATTAATTCTCAAATCAATACAGGCCGTGCACATGAGTATATAATCATGGTATTTAAATAATCATTCTTATATGCCAGGTATTATTCTAAATTATATACATAATTATACCCATATGTATTATATATATGTATTAAGTATGTAATATGTATACAATTATATTTAATTTTTATTAAACCTATTCCCTATGGATAGGGAAAATAAGGCATGTGGTAGCCAAGTCACATGGCTGGGAGGTGACAGCTGAGATTTAAGCCAATGTGTTCTAACACCACTGTTCAGGCTTTTAGCCCTATGTGATAGCACCTCAGAAGAAATAGCAAATTTCAATATGTACGTTAAAGTTCTCCATCTGAGTATTAGTTTAAACTATCCAAATTAAATTATTCAAATTAAAACAATGATATGCCTGACAAATTTGTATTTCTAAATGGCAATATCCAATGATGGTAAATATATGGGGATATAGGTTATTTTCATGCATTAAAGTGGGTTTCTAATTTGGCTCAAACTTTTGGGAGTGCAATTTAGCAATACAAAGAAAGATTCTTTAAATATTTTCTTTGAGGAAATAATGGTACTTCTAATATTACTTTCCAAGAAAATAATTGGAAACAAATATTTGTGTGAGAACCATGCAAACAAATATTTCTGCATTTTAACCTGCTGTGGCCATCTGCTAGAAAAGATTTTGATGTACATTTTGTTGAATGAAATATACATTTAATGATTGATATTTCTCATGAATTGTTTATAACATTGAAAATTGATAATCTACATTCTTCCAAATATAAGATTGTTTAAAAAAACTATATTCTGTATGTAGAAGAATGGTCACATTATGTGACCATTAAAAAGTATGATGATGATGATTATAATGATGCAGGTATATAGGTATGGAAATGGAACAATTTTTAAAATATTATTAAATAAAAATCATTAAGCAAAGTTATACAATAAAGCAGAATATATACTATGATTATAGTCTGGGATATTTGTGATATGCATGCACATAGTATGTAAACACATACATAATCTATACCTATGAATACATACATAAAGATGATTACATTTTGGAATACATACATACATACGTATCTAATTCTTTGTTATTGATCTCATTTTTGTCTGTATCTGGAATGATACTAATCAAAATATTCAAAGTCTTTCTGTTTTATTGGTATGCAGTTTTCTTTACCATTTGCTTTATTCAGTGGAAATGCATACAGTTTACAATGAATAAATGTGACTTAAAATATGTACATATAGACAAAGCCTTTATGTTTTTCATTTGACTCAAAAAATATTTCTATTTCTAAGTCACATCTAGCTGCCCAAATATAGCACAGATTTTATATGGAGGAAGTTCTCCCACCAACACATAAGAAGCATTAGTATTTGGAATACAGTGTGAAATTGATACACTTTACTAATCTGCACATAACTTTTAGTTCCAGAGCATGAAGTCTGAAAAGAGAGGGCTAGTGTTTTTACTGAGTGATACAATTATGTGTTGTTTTTTTTTTAACATTCAACAACTGTCTTGTTAACAGGCTTATCAAAAGGGAGATTAATGGTGAACTGACAATACAGTGTCTTTCCCCAACTCATAGAAACATATGTTTCTAAATACAGATCACTAAATTACGTAGCTCAATTTTTTTAAATATATGAAATATATACATATATATACACACACCTAATTTTTTTTATTTTTTATTTTAATTTATTTATTTTTATTTTACACCTAATATTTTGAAGACTGAAAATCTTACCCTACACATACTCAGTGAATTTTTTCCTTGTGATCAAAAATACAATCTATGAATAATTTTGTGTTTTGTTTGTGTGGCTTTTTTATCATTAATTCATGCTTTCTTCCATTATCATTAATAGTATTTAATTTTCTAATGTATGATAATGAACATTATTTGTGAAAATGGCATGGTCTTATTTGCATAGTTTAAGAAACTTTTGATAAATGGATACAATGTCACCTACTGAGTGTGACAAGGATTTTGCTAAATAAAAGTGGACTTTTGAACAAGCATTTAAGATGAATGAATAAATATCATACTGCAATCAGTATGGGATCTTGAGGAAACTGCAAAAGAGCACCAATTAGAAAATAAATTTTAAGAAGCAATATTTATTTCTTCCTAGTTTTGTTAGTTTTATAAATTGTATCTCAAAACATAAAATCAATGTGTCAACATGAAACTTTCTCTGTTTTCACATACTGACCTTAGTATTTGCTTTGAATGCTGCTGTAGTCCATTTGGGCTACAATTTAAAAAAAAAAATACCACAGACTGGTGGCTTAAAAACAGCAGAAATGTATTTCTCACCCTTTTGGACACTAGAGGTCGAAGGTTAGGATGCCTGCATGGTTGCTTCTGGAAGAGCCCTCTTCAGGGTTGCAGACTTCTTGTACTTCATATGTTGGAAGTAGAGTCAGGAAGCTCCATGTGGTCTCTTTTATAAGAGAACTAACCTATCTATGCAGGCTACACCTTCATGACCTAGTAACCTCCTAACACCCCTGCATTGGGCATCAGGCTTTCAGCATGTGCATTTGGGGGAGCACAGACATTCACACTATAGCAAATATCCCATTTTCTGGAGGGAAACTTAATGAGGTTAAGTGGCTCTGATTTTACTGGAGACCAAACGTTCATTGAGGAGTGAACTCTTGTCTTCAAGATCACTATAAATCTCTGGGTTCCGCACAGATGCTCTGCGGGATCCTAGTCCCTCTGGCTATAGGTCCATGGTCCCTGTCTCCACTGAGTTCTCCACTCATCTTAAGGCAAGAGGCAGGGATCAGGGAAACATTCAGGTGCTCGTCCCACTGTGCTGGGTCTCTGGAAAGCATAAAGATCTGTGACAGGCCCACTCTGGTGACACTGCCACTGCTGGACAACTTCTGTCTCTCTGTGGTAGCACAGGGACCCTCGTGAACAATTCCACTATGGGTGCTTGCCCTTGGTCTCTCCTCTTTCCTACATAACGTTAAAATCTTATAAAACACTAAAACTTCTCACGTAAAATTTTGCAAAAGGAAATTCTGATAACTGGTGTCAAATTTATTCCTCAACTTTGTATTTTTTGAAATATTGATATGATAGAACATGGCATTAATTTGTTTAACAACTTTTGGAATTAAGATTCAGACAATATTTGAAGGAGGTGGGTTTTTTTTTCTGATTTTTGTTCCATAATAGCAGAAATAACATAGGAACTACATTAGCTATAAAAGTTTGTTAAACTTCTAATATAAAAAAACTGGGTATAATTTTTTTGTAAGTGTTCATCTCTGAGTGAATGTTTCGTTAATGTTTTGTTAATGTTTCGTAACTCTCCTTAAGTAAATTTTGGCATCAGAAATTTCTCAAAGCATATAATCTGAACAGTCTCTTAAATATGTTTTAGCATAGAAGGAAAGAAACTCATTACTATTCTTTTGTAAAGGTTTTTGTAATATTTTGTAATCTATTTCATGGCAATTTTCAGCCATTTTTCTTTAATATGAACTTTAAACTCACTAGTTATAAAAGCAAACCATCTATCACTTGATGTCTGATTCAAATCTTATTACATTCATACTTAAATTAAGAAATGACATTTTTATGACTTTGAGTTGTCTCTAAAATATAATTATCTTTACATTAACCCAATATTATTTTATTATGATATTTCATAAAATTTTATATCTTTCAATAAAAAAGTACAATTTTCTTCACATGGATCTTGTTACTTTTTGATATATTTATTCCAAAGTATATTTATTTTTCTAATTTCATTTTAATTAGATATGTTAATTATTAAATATTTTATAAATTTCAGTCCTTTCACGTTGAATCTCTCACATTTAAGGATTATAATTTATACAATTTTCAAATAAAGTTAATCTCTCTTCTCAAATATATGTGTATATCTTTGTATGTAATGTATATATTACAAAGTGTTACATTTTATTATGATATCTAAAATATACAAAAATGCTGAATATTTTGTTATGTGAGACATAATGAATTCTTTATGGAAACAATATTTCATATATTTAAGTTTTTATTTACTGCTTATTGGAACTATTGGTAAATAGAAGTCATTATGTTAAAGTCATTTTCTCATTTTAAATTATTTTTCAAAGAATTACTGATAATTTGTATCAAAGTGCTTCATAAATATTTTTTTATCAAATTTTGATACAATTAAGTGTAGTATTTATCATCATCTTTCTTTATGACTTTTGAAATTAAGATTCATGTGGTAATTGAGTGAGAATTTTTAGTCTTTTTCTATAATCTGTCATTGCAGAAATAATGTAGAAATCATATAGCATGTAAAGTTTTATTAAATTTTAGATGTAAAAACAAACAGAATGTAATATATTTTTTATTTAAATATTCTCTGAGTGACTCTTCTGTTGAGATTTTTGACTCTCTTCAGGTAAATTTTGGCACTAGAATTTTCTGAGAAATTTAGTCATTAAATTTTCAATATCATAAAGTTAATTTGGAAATACATCTTTTAATCTTGTTTTAACTTTTGCATATTTTTTGTTTTCCACTTCCTCTTTCCCAATGTTGCATAATTGTTTTCTAATTTTAATTTTCTTTATCCAATTTTCAATTTTTATTTCTTTAATACTGTCATAAAATAATCTGTTTTTGTGTTATTCAACTTCTCTAAATTTTTCACTTATATATACTTATGTTTATATAAATAAAATATTTATTTTTATTAAATATAAACAAATTTATTAACTTCAATTTCAATTTTTTTTTTTTACTTCTCACTTTATCACATTGTTTTATAGTGTTGTGATTCTATGGTTGATTATTATTATATCAAAGTATAAATTATTCCTATTTTTAAAAATCTTTAGACTTCAAAGATTATCCTTAAGATACATTTTTAGGTATACTACATTAAGTGTGTTATGAAGTAAGTCCTGTCATTAATTTTGTTTTGTTAATAAAAGTGTATTTTGCTTTATCAAAGTATACATCAATAAGAAAAAGAAAATCATTGTATCAACCAGATCTGGTTAGATAATCCATGCTTACTTACTTCAAAGTCAAGCTAGCTGTAGGCTATGTAAAGATATTAAGACTGTGCTGACTTTTGAAGCTTGCCTACTTTTACTGTAGTCTTTACCTTTATTAAAACTCCCAGTGATGTTGAAGATACTGAACATAGTTCTATGTCTATAGAAATATACAACCTATTGACTTCTGACAAAGCCATTCTACCTGGAGATACCCATCTGTACTTAGATCCTAAACATCTATGCCCAAGTAGCAAAAGATAAATCAAACGCAAAAATAATACACAGCACAACTGGAAGAATCCATTTCCTAGTAGGACATAGTAGGTAGCAGCACCTCGTCGCTTCTGCTACCACCACCACAGATAAAGGAACACATTTTAAAATCACGTATGAAAACCATCGGAAATTGGCAGAAATCAAGATAGTTTCTGTTCAGAAAAAGAAGAGCCTCCTTTAGCTTAAGTTGAGCGTTGTTTCTTTTATGGCTCTTTGCCAAGTCTTGTCCTGGTCTAAAAGTCACTTTTGTTATCAGCAAAAATACTTAGCTAGGGAAAAGAAGAATCAGCATAATTTTTGAAGCCCCCATGAGTTGTCATGACACAGTTATTTCCAGGGAGTTTTCTCATTTTCTGCCAATTTGCCTTCCTTGGATGTTTGCTCACTACCTGTTAAGACAGGAGGCTATAGGACTGGGATGAAAAGGTAAAGTCTTTTACCATCTCCCAATACTTGGGAGACAAGTCATGCCTGGGAGAGGTCTCTCCCTCAGGATGTTTGTCAAATTTTGAACTTATTTGAGGTTAGACACTAAAAAGCTAAACTAAATATCTCTGAAAAGCAGAACTTTCAGAGGAGAGGAGAGAAATATCTGCCACGATCTCAAGCAAAACTGTGAACAAACTAAACCTTAGAAACGTTGCATCTGAGAAGCAGTGAGATCTGTCTTATGCTTGGGAATAAAGCCCTTAGAATAAGAGGTACTTGAAACATCTGTATATGGCATACAATCACGTACTATAAGGCATAAAACAGGTATTAAAAGATAAATAATCTGGTCAAGAATAGGAAAACTGAAGTACACTGATAATTCAGATGTTGCAGTTAGCAGAAAAAGGACTTTTAAATGACCATAAAAATGATAAACAAAATACAGAGACCATAACGAAATAAAAAGTAGAAATATGAAGAAATTCAATAGAGATTATAATTTGTTCATATAAGAGTGAAATAAACATTCTAGAAGAGAGAAATTATAATTTTTGAAAATTAATAATCCCTTTTATAGATGTAATAACAGACCAGACATAGCAATGAACAGGATTTTAAACTCCAAGACAGGTAAATTGAAATTACCCAACCAGAAGCACAGAGAGAAAGGTAATAAAAGAATGAGAGAGAGAATAAGAGCCATGTGGGACACAGTCATACCTGAAAATGGAGTCACAGAAGACGATGGGGAAGGGAGTCTGTGAAGGAAGACACCTGGGAGGTTTCTTAGGAAGGGCACTGAAGATCATTACCTATGAGAGAGAGGAGTGCAGATTGGGTAGATGAGGTTAAATTGAGATTCAGTTGCAGCAAAGTCTGCAACTAATCCCCAAAGAAACATAGCCCTTTATAATTGTGCAGACTGAGGAGGCGCAGCCAGGCTCACTGAGTAGCCGTGGTATTGGCTGCACCTGGGGAGGGGGTATAACCCTGACAAACGGAGGTCTCTTTGGTGGAGGACAGCTCCCAGGAGACTAAGCTATAAATCATCCATCAGTATCCAAACACTCCCAGCAACTGGGGAAAGGAGAGTGAAGAATAAATTTGAGCATCCTCCCAGAGCATGGGTTACAGACCAGTCTTTGTGAGATACGCTATCAAGTTTTATTTGCTACTGTGGCAGGGAGTAGGGGATGACACCTACAGTACCCTTCTTGCTATACTACTTTTTATACCACAGGCCAAGGAATTAATGCAAATTTTCCACCAACTATCACATATATCCATTCAAATATCCATTCAGACATGAGGGAAATTATCACTGTAAAGTAACAATTGACCCAGTGGCCCCATTGTGAGCCAGATTTGGCTAGGGCTTCATCTGCTACCTTCTCTATACATCTTTGCCACTACCCATCCACCCATGTAATATGGGAGTCAGTGGCACTTCAAGTACCTTGATATCAATAACTTAGATCCTGGGTCCTCAAAATATCTTGACATTGCTCTTTCTTCTGCATTTTATTATGTTAATTAATAGCTGTATATTCCTTTGGAGGACCAGATAAATCATTCAGGTATACATATTTGTAGGAAATTCAGGGTCCATCCTCTTAGACACCTGGCTATACTTTAGTCAGTGGATTCTAGCCAGTTTTCTGAAGTTTTTGTTTCCTTCTTCACAATATGTGACAGCAATTCTTGCATTTTTACTATACTCACGTATTGATAGCTTTTTCCAAATTTCAAAGAATCATCTTAGCAAGATTTTAACAAGTTCTACCAGAGTTCTTATCAAACTGTTAAATCCTACAGAAGGGAGAGTCTTTCTATGTTGCTAAACCTTTCTTTACTCAATTTTATATTTCACAGTACACCCTAAACACAGCACAATCAAAAAGTCAAGGACCATGCCTATTCTTCAACTTCTCTAGACCCTACATAAACTTTCAGATAGAGCCTAGCAGATCAATAGCTGGTTTGATTTGTGACTTGGCTCTTGTGTTGGTTTAGTTTCCAGGGTATAGATGGGCATAGTTCCCAGTGTAGACATGTTGTCTTACAAGTAAGAGACCTCTCTGTCATCTTCAGGGAAGGGGAAAATGCTGATTTGTGAAAGAAAAAACTTAACCCACAGGGTTTATGAGAAAGTGAAATTTCAGGATATTCCAGTGTCTTGACCCAGGTGTCCTAATTCCCAGTCCCAGTGCCCACTACTTCCCCACAAGGGTCCCAGCCCAGGTATATAAGATTCACTTAGGTTTTGAATTTAAACTTTTTCTGGAGCTTGGCTGACTTCATGATGAAGTTTTACATTTTTCTGTTCACTGACTATAGGAGATGAGAGTTTCTTTACATGATGCAAGGAGGCCTAATTACTTTCACACATCACCCTAAGTTGGCCTTCAAGTTCTAGCCAATACAACAAGGTAAGAAAATAAAAGATATAATTTTGGTGGATCCTTTATCTCTGGCCTTTAAAAGTTTAAAAAAGTTATAACATAAGCACAAAGATATTATAAGCATCCTCAAAATACACAAAGACTAAGCAAAATATTAGGAGGAAAATAACAATGTAATAAAAAGTTAGCATATCATGACTACAGTAGGTTTATTTCAGGTTAACATTAGAAGATCAATCAGTGTGATTCACTACATTAAAAGAATATTGAAATTTGGAAACATGGCAAGAATGTCCACTCTCACCACTGGTAGTAGGCATTGTACTAATGGTTGGTCCTAAGCCATAATTTCAGATAGGACCACTCCCCCAACTGCACTAAAGAGATTCAGTGAGAGAAGGAAAATAATCTTTATCCACAGATTACATAAATATGTATATATAGAATTAGAATTAATAAACATACTCAGCAAAGTCACTGATTAAGGTCAATATGCAAATATCAATTGAACCTGTAAATATTTGCAAGAAACAAAAACTAGAAATGAGGTTTATGAAATACCACTTATAATAGCATCCCAAATAACAGATAACTAAAAACGAAATCAAAGTAAAATATACAATAGCTCCACATTGAAAATACAAAGAGAAAAACTTAAATTATCTAGATTAATGGAGAGCTGTACCATGTTTATGAACAAAAAACTAAATATTCTTGAGATGTCAGTTCTCTGACTATTGTTCTATATATTTAGTATAATCCTAAAACAATCTCAGTGACATTTTTGTAGAAATTGAAAATGTGCCCCTGAAATTTTTATAATAATTTTAAGATCCTGGATTACTCAAGAGAATCTGGGAGAAAAGAACAAACTTGGGTGCATTGAATCAATAGTTTCAAAATTTCCCACAAGTTATCTTATGACAGCGTGTTACGGAAATAGTGATAGACGTATAGACTACTGAAATATAATAGAAAGCTGATAAATAGAAGAATACATGTGCAAACTTCATATATAGCAGATTCATCACAGCAATTCCATAGGGAAAGAATATTTAGGGTATTTTAGTTTATTTTTGTTTGTTTTCAGAAGTAAATAAATAAATTGTGCCAGATCAATTGGATTTCTGTATAAAAAACAAATAACAACAAAAACTTGGATCTTTAGACCAAAAAAATGCAATAAATTTTAATTTATAATGCTGAGAAAAATAAAAGCTTTTTCAATTACAAAGCTTCAATAAGAAAATCTAGGAGGAAATCTTTATGGCCATGGGGTAGACGAAGATTACTTAAATAGGACTCAAAACAACTAATCACAGTATAATATAAAGGTTTCAGGTTGACTGCTTTTGGGAGTAATGGGGTGAGAAATTAAACATTAGTGCTTCTTTCAAATGTTAAGTCGAATTAGAGACTTTCTTCGCAGGGCAGGGTCCCTGAGTGCTGTATTTTGAAAACAGTGGAAGAAGGGATAAATTAGCCAAACCATCTCTCCATTCCAAAGGAAAGTCACTTTATTCCTAAGGGCTGGGGGAGGGAGAAAAAATTCTCCTTGAGTAGATGTGGTGGCAGATTTCGTCTCACTCATCTCTGATACCTTTAAGATTCACATTTAACTTAATAATACATTTAATGTTTAATATAATATCTAATCATGTAATGACAATGGGTATAGACTCTTCACTCTTTACAGTGTTTTTTCAGTCAATATGAAAGCAAGCTTAAAGACTCTTAGTTCCACCTCTTGTACCACCTCTTTCAGACGTATTTTATGGCCCATAAGCATTGGATGTAGTCATTCTAGATTTCTTATAATCTCCTCTTCTACCTCTATATTATCTAAGAGCCAAGACCATCTCTTCCTCATCTTTCAATCTCCTTATCACCAAACAGAATGACTGGCAAATCACAGTGATGAATAATGTTGAAAAAATTTACATAAAAAAATATGAGAGGTAAAATTTGGAATGTGACTTACAGTGCTATTAAAATGAGGAAAGCTTTATGGAATTTGTTTCTTACCTATGTTAGTGGACATTAGGTAATATGCTATACAAAATGCTGGAAAGTTCTATTCTAGTTCATAGAATACTGCTTCTGTACCAACAAACAGAAGACGATTAAAATTATTAGCAATATGAAAATCAGTCAACTTTGTTAATTCTTCTATTGAAGATTGCTCAAAAAATATTACTACTTTTCTCAGAAAAACCAAGTACTCAAAATATGTTAAAACGTTAATTTTAAAAAATTGACTACAGGTTAGAATTAATTTGAAATATAAAAATAAAACTCTTCAAACAATTTTTGTAAAAAGTATGTGTTCATGAGTTTAGGATAACCAAAAGTACAAACTCAATAAAATGTACATAGTAGATTGTGGAAAATGGAGTTTTTATCTTGTAAAAATTCTTGCATATTATATAAAGAGCTTACAGAATAGACTCATTTAAATCTATATTACTCATTTTAAAAATTTTTTATGGAGCAAAATTTGCTTTTCTGAGGCGTACAGTGTTGAGACTTAGGGAAATGCATAGAATCAGACAGTCATCACCACAGGCAGGATACAGGGTGATACCTTCACTCAAAGATTGCCCTCATGCTGCTTTGTAGTCAAAGCTTTCCAACACTCCTTATTCCTGGCAACCACTGACCTCGCCTCTATTGAAGATACGCCAGCACATGCACTAGTTTCATTATATGCATACGTTTCATAAAGTTAAATATGTATTACAACACAGTATTTTCAAAAGAAAATATATGGCTATTTGGTAGCTATTAAAGAATCAAGGAAAAGATGGATAAGTGAAAAATATTGCAACATAAATTTGTGATTTCACATGCTTTTATTCTTCCCTATACCTCATTGTCTCTATCTCTATACATACATTTCTAATAAAATTATCACTGCAAAATTACTCTAATAATGTCTGCACATATGCAGAATATACCCCTACAGATAACTAGTTGAAAACAGTTACTGAGTCAGATAGTTACCATCTCCGAAGCATTAATTTTCAGAGAAATATAGTATAAAACAGCATTTAGGTTTGTTATTTCACTTAATGTTAGACACAACAGGAAGTAACTTTTCACAAGAAGTTTAATATGACCCCAACTAGACTGAAAAGTACATGATAATTATCAAATTATCAAATTTTATCTTTTATTTACCTGGTTTTAAACCATCCAAATTTGGTACTTCATTTATTAATAGACTTAATGTAGTTTGTTGACCACCTTTCATTCTATACGTAATCTCGTACTTAGCTTCCCCAGTGAATCAGCTCCCACATTTTGCGCATTCATCCCTTTGCTGCTTCTAAACAATAGTCTCCCTTCACAGAATCTCACTAATTGATGACTGGAAACTTGTGCTTCAGTTTAACTGAGAAAATGCCCTTCATCATTGTCTGTATTTATTAAGGATATCGGGAGTTGCATAAACATGAGAAAGGGAAAAGTAACCTTTCATTTGCAGTTTTTGGTATTAACCATATTGAGGGTGGGTTTTGCTTTTTTTTTTTTTTTTTTTTTTTTTTGCCATCAGCTGATTTTGCAGCTTCCACCGAGCACCATTTGCAGACGGTGATGCTAATGCTAAAATAAAGATGTTCTGGGTTTGATGAACTATTAGGTGACCAAGATTTGTAAAACACAGGGAAACCCATATTATTTTCAGTTGCATTCCGACTGTATGCACACATTCCTTTTCAGTGTTTGCCAAGCGAGAAACCAAAGTACTAATGGTAGGGAAACATTGTTTTGGAATTTCTATTACCAAATTACTGTTTTTATCTAAGGAGAATACCTGTTTTGCTTGATAAGTAAGATTTGCTCTCCACATCTGCATAAGAAAATACTTATGTGCTCGCAGACAATATTGAAATTGCCTTTCAGTATCTTCTAAAGGTCATCTCCAATACTGAAAGGCTTTCTCATATTTACTGTGAGATTCTTAAGCAAAATGGTATTAAATTATAAACCTCATGAGAACAAGGGTTGAGTGTATCATGTTTACGACTGTTTTCAAGTACCTGGCACGGTGCCTGGTACAGAAATATTCAATAAATATTTACTAAGAGAATAAAGGAATACATGAATGAATGAATAAAGACAGTAAAACATCTGACTTAAACCTGAGATTTTTTTACATTTGATTTTAATTTCAATTATATGGTGTAAACTGAAGAAAATTTGTCTTCTTCTGAAATTAATGGAAAAGCATATTATGTTAATAAGCCCCAATGCACACTTAAAATTGTTATTCCTGGTCTTACAACATTTTATAAAAGATAAAAACTGAAAGTGGAGAATATTATATTTATTGAAATAAGAAAAGGAACTAATTCTCTATTTTCATCGGAGGAGAATTCTGTAAATGGCCACCTGAGCAGAAGAAGCCTGGCTAAAAGAGTGTTATTGTTTTTTCCCAGAAATGAAAAATATCCCCAGACAGCTATTTTATTTAAATATCAGCACAGATCTCAAGGGAAACATATGGAAGGAAAATGTGAAGTATCTGGAGCTCACAGGACAACAGGGCTACACAAATCTTAACAGTATGTTAGCGACCAATCTCATTGGAGAGCAATTTCAGTTATTTACTATCATCTATAAAACCCTAAATAGTTACCTCAATGCTCACCTCTTCTCCTGAGGACCATCTTGGCTATTGTAGTGAATTAGAGAGCATTCTTTACAGCTCAAATTCAATTTTTTTCCATTATGTAGAGAGAACTTCAGAAGAGAGATGAGTCCATTCCGAATGTATATTTACCTACACTTACAAGCAAATTTCTTATTTGAAAATGGGTACACAAGTGGTATTTTGATGTGTGTATTTAACCTGTTCACAAGATATTTTAAATATCATAGTCATAATTTTGAAATGTTCACTGTGCAGTCATTTTAACTAATCCCCATCATCTTGATAAAGTTTTCTCAGTATATAGTTTGATCCTATAGCATATACAATGGTATTTATACCATCAGTCCTCCCTTCTCTGTCAGGTGGGCTTGAAATGAATTCCACTGGCTTCCCTGGTTTTCTGGTCTGCAGACAGCAGGTTGTGGGGCTTCTCAGGAATCATCGTCATGTAAGCCCAATGTTGTAATAAATTTCCCCTTATCTATCTAAATCTATGTATCTATATCTATATCTATATCTATACAATCTATCCTATTGCTTCTATTTCTCTGGAGAACCCTGATGAATGGCGTATTAACTATAGAATTTTGAGCATGTGTTAAGAGATTTGATGGGAGGTTCAAGGATGCATAGGTTGCTCTGGATTGAGTACTGTTAGAAATCACAGACAACTTGAAGATTTAGTATTTCGGTCTTTTTTCATTGGCTTTTTTTTTCTTGAATGTCAGAGGAACAGTGCATGCTGGGATTATCATTGGAAAAGGAGCTATGAAGAGAAAATCATGTTTGGTCATATTTTTGTGCTTGCAGAGTATATTTACTTTTGTCGCTCTTTAGGTATGTTTTGTAGTGGTCTTATTTATCTCTTGTTCTGTTATGGTCAGAGAGGGTCCTTGTCTGACGTTGACATTACAAAAAAAATGTTCAGTAAGAGAACAGTTGTGGCTAGCTTGGTAGAAAGCAAGTACCAGCTGCTAAGGACGTGTGTGCTCTTTCTCAAACCAACGCGATTAGATGGGTAAATTCTGCCAGAGGGCCACTTGAGACACAGTCTTTATGACCTTTTTGTGAACAGCCCCAAAATATCAAGCAGCGTCATCCCAACTGGTTGTGGCCATCTTGACCATGGCTCCTTAAGTTGGCTTTTGCTGGTTCCTGCTCTTGTGCTTCACCCCGCCCCATTTCTTTGGGATTATGCTTCCTCAGAACCTCCCTCCGACTCTGCTTTCTGATGAACCTGAGTATGACAGTGGCCACCTGGAGGGATCCTAAATAGCAGACATCCAGGATGGGTTTTTGGACCTACATCACTCCTCACTCTGTTAACCAGAAGGACCAACTTACTGATAGTAATTAGAGTTCCTGTTTCTCCTGCATGTAATACATCATAAATGCTATGGGTCCCACCTGTGCTTAACTGGTATGAGAAACAGTGGATCACAAAGCAGCAGGATATGCTTTGACTCTGCCGCTTGAACAGTATGGGGGTAATAAAATAGTTACAACAATTGTTGAATGGCTGGACTTTTCGATAACTGCATTTGAAGTTTTGTAAAAAGAAAATTATGGTCCCAAGGAAAACATCTATTAGCTTAGGGCAAGCTGTGAAAGCTGCAGGGCCTTTATAGCAGCTTGTAAGGAGGCTCACCTCTCCTACAGACACTGTGAATCAAGCTTAAGACCTTGAGCAACAATCGCAACACTTTGATGCACACTCCTATGTCCATCTTTGGTAAATTTCCTATGTCAAAGGGTAGGAAAAGCCTGGGAGGGTGAGATCTCGGCTGGGGGCATCTATATAAGTGAGCCTAAGAATTCTGAACTCTCATCTGCACCTGAATCCTCTAGAGTGGGAAAAGTAATTCTTCCCCTCTTTTCTGAAGAAAGCAGCACATCTTTTCCTTGGGATTGTACAAAGAGCTTACACAGAGAAAGTGCCTTTGTGGATTTTTCTTGAGAATTCAGAATAGTGACTTGCAATCTTCATTGCCTCTGGGTTAAAAGTAAGGGCTGGATCTTATTATAACCCAGGTTACAAAGTACAGCCCTTGCTCTGGCAAGAAGTAACCTATGCACTGAAAAAAAAACACATGAGCTAGCTAATGTAGTGTGCTGATAGGCAGATGTTAGCAAGGACTAAGTAGGTAAGTACATTTGGAGTAGTTAATGGCATTGTTGTGTCAGTGTGAGGATAGAAAAGATATAAGAATGGTTAGCAAAACATTTATGGGCAGGGGACACTAAATTATATCTCCAGGTATAAGGATTTTCAAGGACACTTGTAGACAGCATTAATATTTTCCTGAGATGATTCCTCAAAGTTTGGTATAGAATTAGACATGGCAAATGAGGTAGAGATTCCAGAACTTCCTTTTGCATGGCATCCAGGTTAAGCAGACAAAGGCTTTAGAATGGGATTATTTTGTATGTTTTGAAAACTCATATGAGAATGCATTTCCTCTAATGCAGCTATATAAAGGAGAGCCTAGAAGATGTCATTTTCACACAGGAAAAAGAAATACGTTAGACACAGGGAGTGAGGGAAGAGGGTGGGGCTCATTGGCAATTTTGAGAAGCCGGAGGTCATTGCCCTCCTAGACTAGAGTTATTGTTAGATGATGAGTGAATGGTATTGGACACTCTGGGTTTCTGGAATGGCAGGAACAATAACATTACTTGTGAAATAGATGCAATATCTAAATAAATATGATGGTGCTTTGTCCCACAAAGATGTATAATGGTGGCTAATAAATTTTAGCAGCCTTGGGGTAAAATAGACAAATGGTCAAATATAGTATTGATCAACGTGATCAATATTAATCAAATACGGTATTAAATAATTTTTTAATTGAGACCTGCAAGCAGAAATCTAATGTTAGCCTCTGAAGTGGAAAATAACAATCCTTTAGCTAGCTCTATTTCTAAGTCAGTTCATAGATTAACAGCTTAATAGAAGACGAACAGGGACAGTTTCCACTGAAGAAGAGCCTGGAATGCTACCTTAAATACATGTGTCTTTCCCAGTTTGGAAACAAAATAGCAGCAAAGAGCATCTGTGGATATTTCTCTGGTAACTGCACACGTTAAAGAGGAAAAGACGTTTATGTCATTCAAAATAGTTGATAAAATAACATATAGATGGAACAACAAACTTTAAATCCACCCATTTTTTGGTAAAACAGTTTATATATATATATATATATGTGTGTGTGTGTGTGTGTGTGTGTGTGTGTGTGTGTATTACTACGAGGAAAGAAAGCTAATGTATATTCTCTTTTTGAGATTCTTTTGTGTTAGACACAGAAACAAGTGCAATCGGCGCTTGGGAGCTTCGGTTCATGTATAATTCACTCACCTTCATACTAATTTAAAGAGACAGTCATTGTTTTTACCTTTGTCCACCTTAATACCTTTGACATCTTTACATTCTTTCAAATGAATACTTTTGACATCTTTATATTCTTTCAAATGTAAAGAATATCTTTACTCTCAAAACCAACATATCCAGTTTGTTCATTTTTATAATTGTCCCTTCTTTTTTCTTGTTTGAAATATATTCCCTTTTCCTACTCTGTGAATTCCATACATTTATTTTAAGATTTAGTTCTACGTGCCCCATTACCATATTGTGTTATAAATGTTTGTTGTTTTCCATTAGGCGTATATAAAACTTAGCATGGAGCTTGACTAGGGTGACATTTTTCCCTCCCCATGACACAAACACGGTGGCTGACCTTGTGGGTAAGGGCCACAGGACATTGGTTAAGACTCAAGCCTTTGTCTTTGTTATAATCCAAACCCTCAAGTTTCCAGAATTAAGTTCCCAGTCTAATTATCAACTGCAGTGCATATAATAAAATAAGCTCTACTCTGGTCTAGCTGGAAATTCCTCACCTGGCTTGTATTTAAGCCCTGGATTTACCCAGGCTGATGGGCGAGAGGAAAACCTCCATCCCGGTCCTTCCCACATTAGCCACCACTGATTCAGTCACACACAAGCCCATTTGTTCTCCTCGCACTTCGTAGTTCCAGGCTTTCCTAAATTTACATCATAATTTCTACTCTGTACTGCTCTTCCTATTCTGGCCAATACTAGACTTGAAGCTCAAGAATGCATTTGAAGCCTGCCTACCATCATGGTCAGTTTGGGAATTTTTACCACACTGTGACTGGTCCTGGTGTATGCGAATTTATAGACGTCTCATTCAGGTTTCATTAACAAACATTCACACATTGCTTCACTGAATCTAACCCAATTTGTATAAAACATCATCACATTTACTTCAAACAAAATACAGCTTGATGAAAAAACAATGATATATCTCTTTCTTAACAAAAAGAAAAACATGTCTCCTTTTATTTGTTTTCTATGTGTTTTCCAGTGCATCCCGGTTGATGAAATTGTCATCATATTACAGCATGTCTCTATGACACGTGTGACATTTGGTCAGTAGTTCTCATTTTAATCAAATGAGGACATGCTAGCAAGTTGATGATTCAATTATGGGATCTGAAACTGTAAGCTTCGCCCAGGTACGCTGTTATTGGTTTGGTTTTTTTTTTCCCCATATGGTTAACAATAGTCCTTTACATCTGTGGATTTTAGCTTTCTCTAGGATTTAAGGCATTACAATGTATTTAAACAACATGCCAAAATTAAAAATGTAATAGGTCCTGGAAGTTTCCAAATGGTGCCATCAAATATAAAGATGCTATCAAGCTGAAATATGCCCTTGGGTAAAACTGCCCACTCTTTTGTAAATCCAAATGTATTTGGTTTTGTACTGGAAATTTTCTGCTGAATACATTATTGGCAATAGGAAAAATTAATCAAGCCAAAAGATTGTTATAGCATCTCAGCTGCATCCTTCAACTTTGAAGTATTTAATATTCCTATTGTTTGTGTATGTGTGTGTGTGTACGTGTGTGTATGTGTATGTGTGTGTGTGTGCATACGCATTTTCCTACTGAAGCTGCCAATAATTTTTTTTTCTTGATTCTGTTGAAATGTATTACTTTCTAGGTGTTAATCAATGAGGTGTATTATGCAGATTACGTTTTTCCTGTGAAAAGTATTCAGATTATGGGCAGGTTCTAGAGGTTGCTATCATAAATATGACAGTTATAAAACATAGTCAATATACTTCTAAGATTCTAAATATATTGTTCTACCTTTATTGAACTTATAAAAATAAAAATATATGGCAATAAAAGTTAATTTAAGAACATATTTAAATAATGTACAATGTAACGTTGCTAATGATAAAAATGACACTTTATCACAGTGGATGTCCTAGCTAAAACCAGAACAGATTCTCAGCAAAATAACTTAATATTTTAGTAAAAACTGACTTCCAATCTAATATTACTTAAATGCTGTTATAGTATTCAGTTGTTTGACAGCATTTTAGAATATATTTTATTATCTCAATAGCATTGGAGAGACAAGAAATATTCTTAGCTCTAGTTCCAAACTTCAGTAAAAAGTCATTACTCTTGTCTTCTGTGATAGGAAGTTGCATTCTGAGAAAACAAATGATCACAAGTATTTCTTCTAATATTTCTTAATATCTTGATTGTACTGGTTGTCAAACATAAGGTCAGTCTCTAAAGCTTACACTTCTGTGGAGGAAGTCATCCTTTGATTTTGAAGAATTAAATAAAAAAGAGCTATTTGAAGGACAGTAACAAAAATCAAGAGTATGCCGTAATTTTAATAACTTAAATGAATATGCCAGGAATAAAGTCATGCCAACAATTAATATTTTATTGAAACATGAAGTACTATGAATATTGCTCCTAGACACTAGTGGGTTATATACTTTTGACAGGGTCCTCTTTTGAGACATTAATTTCTTTCTAGGTGTCTCAACATAGGAATCTTAAAAGAATGGGAAGTTAAATTTCCTGTCCACCTCACCTCCACTTTCAGGAGTACAGAGCACTCTTTTCCAAAGGATGTTAATGATATATTGTTTTTCAGGGGGAAAAAAGGGAAGACTTGAATTGACTGTAGAGGTGAAGTGCAGGAGGCTGGTTCTTGGAGGTGAAGATTGGTTATAAATTCCAGAATTGCAGAGAGGAGAAGGCTGGCAGGATAGAGAAAAGATGGAGGTATAGGTCTCAATCCTCATGTAACATCATGGACTTTATATGATTCTGAGGGTTTAATGTATAGATATTTAGGGCCTGCAGAATTAATCAGTAACTGTGGCTTTGAGAAAGGCAGGTGAGTTTCTGCTTACCATATTTAACATTGAAAGATGCTTTCTACTTTTATTCCTCTTTTCTTTTTCCCCTTAATTTTATTAAATTTTAAAATGTAGGTATAAGACGTATATGTCACAGATCCACAGTCTATTCCAGTTCAAGCTTTTAGTTAGAATACTAAAATCCCCAGTCTTACGATTTACCAAGTGGTTTGTTGAAATATCAAATTAAACAAATAAGTTGATGGTGTTTTAGGAAAGTTTAATATATGCACCAGGCATTTTGGCAAGATTGTGGTCACTCTAAGTACAACCAAATTTCAACTGCCTGGAAACTCTTGTTTTTGAAATATAGACATAGATAGCTTTGTCTCTGCTTGCTGGGATTACTCATTCAAAATAATGATTTAAAAATGAGACACAGGAGAACATCCCTTGTCCATCCTGATGAGAGTGGCAGCATGTGATGAGCAATTATTTGTGTTATAAAAGATATTATTGGCAAAGCTCTCAAGTGATTAAATCTTGTACTCAAGATCTGCATTACCTTGTCCAAGGTGATATTGCATCTAGATAGAAGGGTAATATAGTTAGTACTTTTCCTGGTCTCATAGACTTTTCTAAGCCTGGTTCTCCAGGTTTCAGTGAGCTTCTGTGAGCTCTTTCCTATACTTCATTGATATTCAACTTAAACAAGATAGAGTAAGCTTTTGTCTTGAAAGGGCACACATTGGATTGATGAACTATTTGAGCCTGGTGTAAATGACAGCAGTGTTGAGGAAGCTTTCAAAATGGAAGTTTTCATAGAATGTGTCAGGTTTGATAATTGCTAAATCTTCTTTAGAGATGTTTTGATAACTTCCATATCCACATGCAGAATAAGTTTTCTTGAATGTATTAAGACTGTCTAGGTCACTTGTCCTTTTGTTTTTCTTTCATTGGTTTTATAGGAAAATGTAAGATTTTCCTTGTAAACTGTGTAAAGGTGTGCCTTAGTGTTATACAGAAGGAAGGAAGAATGCCAAGCTACACAATTTCCCAGAGAAACATAACACATGTGAAGTTGCTTGATCAGTGTCAGAAATTTTATACAATCTAAGAAACTTAGAATAAGAGATCATAAACCAAAAATTACAGCCTCTGTTTCTGCAGAGCATTGAAACCATGTGAATGCCAACAATTTTCTTGTAAGGATCATATCATCTACCATTTTTTGAGGCATGCTATATAAATCCAGAAACAAAATACATGCCATCCTCAGTCAATCAGATCATCTTGAGATGGTTTTTAAATCATACACAAGAAGAGTAGCTAATGATGTAGTAAGAGTGTAAGACTCCACTGACAGAACTTTCTTCAGTGACCCTGAGATTGAATGTAGGCATGTGTCTTCCTGATCTTCCTTTTATTAGAGGCTTCAAAAATATTTTGTCAAATCTATCCAGATTTGGACAGAAAAAAAGAAAAACAAATATGATCTAACACTTCTGATAAATACATAACACAAAACTTTTCAAAATAGCTGCTCAGATAGGAAAACCTAATATACGAATAGGTATTTGAGATACAAACCAATATGTCTATACACTAGAGAAGTATTTTGATGGATGTGGTGTTTCTTTCCAAATCCCGCTTCCCAAACTAGGAGTGGAAGCCCCTGCTGAAACAAAAGGATCACATCTAACTCTATAATTTCAGCCTCTCTAATCTTCATCCACTGCACCTGGTTCATTGTCTCCATTTACTCGACCCATTTCCACAGGCTAGAGTTACAGCCTTCACTGGCTGCCGGCCAAAAACAAACAAAGCAAAGAATAAGTGAGTCTTTGCATCCATGCCTCCCCAACACAACACCAGACAGGAAAAAAAAAAAAAAAAAAGCTTGCAATCATTACAGCATTTTTAAATAAAAGCATGCCACTATCAATATCTTAATTTTAAAAAATATTATTTAATTGTGATTTTTAAGAGTACCTTTGAAAAGAGTTACTTTTGGATCCTGTGGTGGAATTTCACTTGCCACTGGTTTAACTGATTGTCTACATTCTGCATTTTCAATCTTGTGAATAGATACGCGTGGGTTTTGCTGTAGTAAGCATTATTGCTGAAGTGTTTTGAGTACATGCTAGGAATTTTACACATATTTTAGACAAGGGGGCTGCATCTGTGGAAATTTATATATGGAGTGTTAGGTATAACTGTACATATGCAAACTTGTTTAGAAAATATGCAAATCTCTTGTTGTTATTAATACTAACACCTGTCCAAACCATGTGTTATTAACTCATAGAGAGAAAATGTATGTATTTGTTGTAATGTAGAGATTTGCTAACATGAATATTTCTAACAATTCATTTTTACATTTTTCTGGGAGCTTCATTTTTGGCTCCCAATCTGAGAGAATAAAACAAACTGTACTACGGTTCTAAAAGTAGATTTCTAAGCAAATATGTTTTGATAAATGTTGAAAAGTAAACAAGAACAAAATATATTTTTGTGTGCAAAATACAATTTGAGGTTTTAATGCTTCTCATTCAACTGATTATTATAGATATTTTTGGTCTTCAAACTCATTGTATTGTGTAAAGCACCCTTTCCTGAGCAAAAGCTGTAGTTTACACATTAACAACCCAGCTACAGAAAAAAGTAAATGAGCTAAACGACAGATGTGATAAGGAAGAAGGGAAGGTGAATGTCTTTCTAACCAGGGGATTGGGAAAAATTCACATGCCAGTAGACAATGTAGCCAAATCTTAAAATATAGGCAAGTATATGACATGGGAAACTGTGCCCGCCTGCTGCAAATTTTATGGAAACAGTCTTAGTTTAGACAATAGTGATAGTTTATTAGGCTACAGTTATAATTTTGTTTTATTTTTCAGTCCCATTAGTAGTTAATAGTAAAGATCATTGTATGTAAAATCGGTTAAAAAAATTAGTGGAGACAAAAATTCTGACAGCGTCCGATGGGCTCTATTTTCAAGCCTGTGCAATGGAATGGTTGTGTGCAGTGAGTTTATTGATCCAGGTCATGAGCCTTTCAGTCTCTGCTTTGTGGTAAGGTCCTACTGGAGAGAACAAGCCGGGCCTGCCCGGGGTTTCTTGCTCCTTTGGCTAAGGCAGACACAGGCCCTGAGGCGCCAGCATTTGGTGTGGTCGGTGTTCTGGAATTTTGGCCATTTTAATAGGTGTATACTAGAATCTCACTATTTTTTTTTTGTAATTCTAAAACTATGCAATAATTTGTTTACTTAATCTTTAATTAAATTTTATAACATTTTTCTATATCTCAGTTGCAATAAACAGTAGTGTGGTAAGAAAAGAATATTTAATCTTTGTCGGTATGAATCTCAGTGAAAAACATTCGAACATTTCCAAGTTACTTAGAAACACACTTGAGTCATACACAAAATTTCCAACTCTATGAGTTCAGAGGCATATAATCCATATTTATATAATTTTTATGAATATTTATATGTAATATATTCTTTGTTGTTGTTGCTTCAATTTGCAATTCCCTCAAGGCATACGATGTGGAACATTTTTTCACATGCTGATTTGTTCTCTATATATCTTTTTTTAATTGAGATGTTTGTCTTTGCCTCATTTTTAGTCAATTTGTTGTTATTGTTGATTTTTAAGAGTTCTTTGTATATTTCGGATAATGATCCTTTATTCAAGGTGTATTTTGCAAAATTTTCTCAGTCTGTTGCTTGCCTTTTCACACTTTAACAGACTCTTTCACAGAACAGAGGCTGTGTTTGTTTTATTTTAATGAAGTTCAGCTTATCAATTCTTTCTTTCATGCTTGTTGCCTTTGGTGTTGTATATATAAAGACATCTCCAAAACTAAGGTAATCAAGACTTTCTCCTGTGTCTTCTTCCAGGAGTTTTATGGTTTTGCAATTTGCATTTAGGTCTGTGATCCATTTTGAGTTAATTCTTGTGATGGATATAAGGTCTGTGTCTAGATTCATTTTTTTGCACACAGATGTCCAGTTGTTCCAGTCCCATTTGTGAAAAAGGTTACTTTGCTCCATTGCATTGCCTTCACTTCTTTGTCATAAGTGGACTATATTTATATGGATTATTTTTTGGCTCTCTGGTCTGTTCCATTGATCTACTTGTGTATTCTTTCACTAACACTCCACTGTTTTGCTTACGGTAGCTTTATGCTGTGTGTTAAAAGTCGGGGAGTATCAGTCCTCAGGCTCCATTAAACTTAACCACCTTATAGTTAAATTAACCACTTTTAAAATGGAAGTCAGTGTGGCAGTAAATTAAGCAGGATGGTGAAAGGGTTAAATGAAGGCTCTGGTCTCAGACAGTTTAGGATTGAATACCAGCTCTGCTCCTTACTAGTCCCGTGATGTTAGACATAGGCAATCCCCTTTGCTTGTTTAAAACTCAGTTTCCTAATCTTTAAAATGGGAATATTGGAGGGTGAATCTCATTGCATTGTGAAATTAAGTAAAATTTTGCATCTGCAGTGTTATGCAAGGTGCATCTCAAGTAAGGTGAGCTATATCATTATTCTCGGTGGCAGCAGATTTATTATTGATGAAGCATTGTCAGCCAACTCTGGATTCCAATTCTTGTTCTGGGGATTATGTAGCTACAAAGGGTATTGTGAGTATGGAACCTAAAAACACCTAGCAAAGCCCCAGCACAAGGAAGCCCTAAGAAAATGTTAGGGAATTGGATAATTGGAAATCAGTCTCTCTGATAGTCAATTTCCTTTTCTGTAAAAAGCGTGATATTTAATACCTGCCTTTCAGTGTTCTTGCCAAAATAAAATCAGATTATACATTTAATTGCCTGCAGTAGTTTAAGGACTGAACAAATTACATCATCATTATTATATTATCGAGACATATTTTGACTACAGAGCTTGAAGTTTATTGTTCGCCACAGTCCAAACTATGTCATTTGAAAAAAAAATAGCATGTTGCATTTTTTTGGCTGTTTTAATTTAATGCACTGATTTGTTTGCTTGAATGAAAGCTAGCTCAAAAGTCCAAAATAAAAATGAGGGAAAAGGAGACCTGCTCTGATTGAAGCAGTGGGAAATGAAGATTTCCTCTTACTGAACCCATTGCCCCTCCCATCAACGTGCCCTTGAAGTGTCTCTGTGCAAAACCAATGATCTAGTCCAACCTTCTCATTTCACATAGAAAAGCTGAAAAGTGAATTTACTCCAACAAAGCTGCAGAGAAAGTTAAAGGCAGAACAGGAATAAAATCAAAGATCGGAGATCTCTGGTCCTTGCTTTTCCTAGTAAAAGGCGTGAGCACCACCCTGGGCTTGACAGTGACATCATGATGTATGGGTTGTATCACAGGTTCCCGGGAGGCAGGGACAGTGGAATTTATTCTGCAGTTGCAAGTGCTTTGGGCACTTACTACGTAGTTTGCTGCTCCATTCAGTTCTCTCGCGGTTGAAATTTATTGACTGACAGTCGTTTGGTTTTATTTTGTAAAATAAAATTTTAATTCGTATGTTGAATTATTATTAGGCTATTCTGCAAAGTTGGCGAAGATTAAATGTTTCATAGATCAGCATTCTAAATGGCCATGCCACAGAGCCAAAATTATGAAATGCACTTTCCTATTTTTTAGTCTACGTGAATATGATTTAAAATACCTTCTCCTTTTAAAAAAATACCATAAACAATAGTTTCAAAGAGTTTTCAGTGACAAAATGTTGACACTAAAAATATTTTTGCAATTGTAATAAAGTGACAAAGCACTGATCGATCATTCAAAGAAAATGGCAGTACCATTCTGGTTAGCACAATCTATTATTTACTGTTAAATTAAAAATATATTTCAAAAGTAAACTATTATTATCAAATTGATAGCTGAAAAATGGTAAAAAAATAATCTTCATTATTTGGGGGGTTTTTTGGTCTTCAGAAATGAAATGTAATGATGTATTTTAAAATGCTCTAGTTAATAAAAATTTGGAGTAAGTGTGCTAAACTGAGTAGGGTTGAATGTGGGTTCCTCTAAAATGTTGCTAAAACAACTTGATGAGTTATCGCTTACCATAGCAAGGGAAATAACCATCTCCATAAAGTTTTAGTGAAAAAAAATTCAGGATATTTATGAGATTTTGAAGTCTGCTTTAGGATGCCACTCTTCGCAGGGGCTTTGTTGGAATTCCACAGGATCATAATGTAATAGCTTAGGATTGGTGGATGCAGTAAGTAGGTGAGACATTTGAGACAAGTGGGGCATCAGAGTTTTGGGGTGTAAGCTGTCCTTTGATACTTCCTACTGAAGAGTTTCTGCGTCTTTCAGGTAGTTCCTAAGATAAATAATAAAATTATTTGCCACTTTTATTTTCCTAGGCAAAGCACTCCCAGAATATTAAAGCCATGATGATGAAGAGAATGAATTGTAAAGTCATATTAATGAAAACAGTAAGCTGTGTAGATTTAGACATTTGGGTTTTCAGAGGATTCACATGTCAGAAAGATAAGAGTGAAAAAAATAAAATCAGAAATTGTGTACGCTTTCAAACTGCAAAAATATAAGGATTTTATTTCCCTCCACAAAATTAACCCGTATATATGTTTTCAAAAGCGTTCCCACGTCTGTTGCAAACTTCTAATGGATTGTCTGAAAATGTGTGCTCTGAAACCTCAAAGATTCTTCTCCAGTGTCATTCTCACTGCGTCAAAGAGTTAACGACATTTTCACAGACAATTTACACCTTGTTCCTTGAAGTACCTACCCCAGGGTGCCTTTGCCTCCAGCTGAAGGTACCAGATAAAGAGTCTGCAGAGAAATTTGCCCTTAATCTTAGTAGCTGCTCCATTGCCTGCACAAATTCCGTATCTAATCTTTTCCTCTCTTCAATTCATTCTTTCATTCATTCAACAAATAACTGCCGGGTTCCTGGTATGGACAAGACAATATAGCAGCGATGGGGACCAAGACGAGAGAGGAAATCACAGTCCTGAGCTTCATTTCCTTCTGCTTGGGAAAAAAAATCAGTGAACAGTTAGCATTGTAATCACCCTGAGGGATGAAGGAAGACACAGGCTGGGGTCCAAACAAACATAGAATAAGAAAAGCAAACCTAGTGTGGCCAGGAATGGTTTAGGAAAGATTTTTTGAAAAAGTGAAGTTTAAGCATGAACTTCCTTATGAGTACGATTTAGCCAGGCAAAATGGCAGTGGGAGGGAGAAGACAGAATGTTGGTCACAGAAAAAGCATTCATTTATTCATTAATTGAACAAGCATGCATTTCACTCTTTGTAGAGTAGACACTTTTCCAGCATTGTAAATATAGTATTAAAAGGGGAATAGAAACAAACAAACAAAAGAAATGGGAGAGTTATATTCACACAATAGACAGAAAAGAACATAGTGTAGTGTGGCTATGGACTTGAAAACATACATAGGGCTCGTGTTAAGAAAAAAAATGGGATGAAAATTTGCAGAGTTAGATGAGGTTAGAGTAGCCAGGACCCTTGTCTAAGCTGTGTCAAGGAATTTAGACTTTTCTTAAAGATACTGAAAACTGCAGAATTTTAAGCTTACAAAGAGTTTCATGCTTTCTCTTAAAAAAAAAAAAAATGCAGCCCTAGATACACATAAGAATTTTAAAACTGCCTTCCAAGACTGCCTTACATGTGTACTATGCATGAGGAATTAAATAAATTGAGAGTGAATGGTAAGAATCAGGTCATTGTCAGCTAAAAAAGTTCAGATAAATAAGAAATAAAGAATGGAATATATGCTATGGAACTGGACTAAAGCCTGAGACATCAGTATGAACTCATGATTATGTATATATGTGTATATATACACATATATATATAAACACATAATATCACACACAGAGAAACAGTTACAGCTATCTGAGTACACATTGGTTAGAACATGTATATTCTCTAGTTCTGTCTGTTGAGAGGGCCTAGAAACAAGGATACCTCAGCAGAAAGGATTACACTCAGCACTCAGATTTTAGTTCCAAACAATATTCTCTAATAAAAAAATAATATTCTTTGGATTAATAACTGATTTTAGAGTTCACACAGGGAAAATGCAAACTAAGCCTGGAGCATCCTGTAATACCATTAAGAATGTTCTAAAAAGAATTAGTAAGACATGTCAACAGGACATAAGGGCCAAACTAAAAAATACTCCCAAAGACCAAATTTTGCACAATTTGAGCAACAATATAAACATAATTGTGGATTATAATCCTACATAAAAATAGTACTATGTAAGTCCATACTGATATAAACAAATGATTAAGTAAACCAGTAAATGTGGAAGACATAAATTTTCTTACAGAAGATTTCCAAAAATATAAATATATATATAGTCCTTCTAATAATTAGGGCTTAGATCCCCACTACAACCCCATACCCATGACAGGGCACTAGACTTAGTGACTAGCTTTCAAAATACAGAATAGGAAAAGGGAAAAATAGTAATCCTATGGTAGAAAAACCTGGCGATTACTGCCCTAAACATAAGTGATGAAGGTGAACGTTATCATCTTCCTCCTGATATGATGTGATGACAAGGACATTAGTCTGTGGCACTCTTTTCAAAACTTCATAACCTGATTCTAATTATGAGGAAATAAATAAATATATATACAGACAGAGAGAGAGAGAGGGAGGGAGAGAGACAGACAGACAGGAAGGCAGGCAGTCAGGCAGATCCAGCTTGGGAGTATTTTCCTAGAGACTTCCTTGCTAGGACTCCTCAAGATTGTCAAAGTGATGAACAACAAGGAAAGACTGAAAACCTATCCCAGACCAGCAGGGTCAGGGAAGAGAGGAGGACTAAATAAAATATAGTGCTGATACTCCAGCCTGAATATTTGTGTCCTGCCAAAATTCACATGTTGAAACCTAACTCTCAAGGTGATGGTGGTGGGGCCTTTGGGAGGTGATCAGGTCATGAGGGCAGAGCTCTCATGAATGAGATTAGTGTCCATATAAAGTCACCCCAGAGAGAGCGATGGCCCCCTTTCACCATGTAGGGGCACAACCAGAAGACAGCCATCTATGAACCAGGAAACAGACCCTCACCAGACACCGGATCTGCTGGCACTTGAATCTCAGACTCCCCATCCTCTAAAACTGTGAGAAGTGAAAGTTGGTTAATCTTCCCCAGTCTATGGTGTTTTTGTTACAACAGCCCAAACAGACTAAAACACCTAGACTATATCAAGGGACAGAAAAAGACCATTAACAGAAAAAGTGATGAAATCCACTGGAGTTTAGTTCACACCAATACATCAATGTCAGTTTCTTAGTTTTGACAAATATACCAGAGTAAAGTAAGATGTTAACAATGGGAGAAACTAGGTAGGAGCTTTACAGAAACTCTTCGTGTTTTTGCAGTTTTCCTGCTAATCCAAAAATTATTTCAAAATAAAAAGTTTAAATATAAATAAATAAAAGGCAGCCTCTTACCTGTCAAGGCCGGCAGGACACTACCCCCCAGCCAAGGTCATGCCTTTCCTCAGCTACTGAGTGTCCACCGAGAGGTCTTCAAACACTACAAGTTAATTATGTTTTAACAGATATTGGCTCTGAAAATGTTACTTGGATTTTTCTTTTCTCAAGTGAGCCAGAAAACACTTCAGAAATGATTTGTGTTGGCTTGTTTGTTTTTTTTTTTTATCTGTTTAGAATAACTGCCACAAAAAAGAAATAATTTCAAAAAATAAATGAAAGCAAGCATGTTCTCAAAAAACTATTAAAGGACAGAGAGAATATTATATTTGACAAGTCGACACTAAACATCTTATTTTTGTGTAAATCGCTGCAGATGTCAGGAATAAACATTATTAGAGAGTGGGAAGAATTAGTTTTTAGCATGAAAAATATTCAAACTTACTTCTTCCTTGGTGACTTTTAAGATGCAGTTATTTTTGGAATGTTTTTAACAACAACAGGGCCATAACTACACAGCATGACTATGTGCAAGTCCCTTCTGACTTGTTTCTAACGGATTTTTTTCTTTCTTTCCTTCTTTTTTTTTTTTCACTGAGACCTACATGACACTGCTCTAATGGTTCAGTAATGAGCCAGCCGAGAGCCTGTTCAATTGCACAGAATAGTGATTTCCAGAGGTCACTCCTGATTGGTCAGAAGCAGGAGAGACTATACTGTCAAGTTTTTTGCACCCTTTTATTAAGCTCTTCCTGAGCATGAAGTATCCACAAACTCTTTCTGCTTTAGAGTTTTGCATGGCTGTAGACTCATTATGACCAAAGCCTACCCCAAGAACCTACCTTACTTTCTAATTTCCATATACATTTGCAATGCACCCAATTTTCTAAGCTTTTAGAATGGTGATCTCTTGATTCTTGAATTTATTTTAGTCCACCCATGTAATTAGTGGGTAGTCCTTAGTGACTCTGATTTGGAGTTATTTCTTCATATTTCATTTTCCATAACCATGCCTGATGCTACAGTGGTTTTCCTGGGGATCTCACGCCCAGACAGTTCATTTCACAAGCCCTGAATCTCTCTATCTCGGACTCTCACTTTTCTCTCCCTACCATATTCTGATAAAACTGTGTTTAACTCTCTTTCATAATCACCCCAGGAAAAACCTTTTCTCAAAGAAGGCTGGTGGCCAGCACAGTGCCCATCATTCATTAAAATCAGAATTTTTGTTTCCTTTGACTTTTTGGTAAAATAAAATGCAGCATTAAAAATAGAAACCAATTAACCAAAAATCTAATCTTTAGGAAAAAACATATTTATTTATTTTTTTCATGCTATTATTCCCTCCTTAGCCTGTACATGTCCTTCTGTTTGTTAGAGGTGTGTTCCTAGAGTCCTTCGTTAGACCTTTCCCAAGACTGTTCCAGAATCATGTAATATTTCATTTTCAGATCGTGTATATTATCTTTATGCCTTTTTCAGTTTATACTGTTACATTTTATTTTGTCTCTTCAATGAAGAGAAGGCTTTGCAGATCTATAATGTCTCAACTCATCACCAAACATAGTTCAGTGGATGTAGGAAAAAGGAACAAAATTTTAATTGCTTGAAACTCAGTTATTACATATTTCATGTCCTTGACTTTTAGAAGCACGACCACCTCATATTAGAAATATGCTGATGTGGCTGTGTCTTTCAGATCTATATCTATACCTATTTCTAGATCTATATCTATCTATTCATTTTATAATGTGTACAAATATAGCACATAATTAGAAAACTAGAAATTTTCACAGTTACCCACAATTTTACTATCCAGAGATCCTTTATGGAACATGAAGAATCTGTCCCATGCCTCTCTTCCAGGATCTGCCCAGCTTTGCTGGAAAGCTTTGGTGTTCTTTGGTTTGTTATCCATCTCCCCAGTCTCTGCCTGTATCTTCTCATGGTGTCCTCCCTGTGCACATGTCTATGTCCGAATTTTCCATTTTTTATAAGGACACCACTTATATTGGATTAGGATCTACCATGCTAATGACCTCATCTTAACTTGATAATCTATAAAGACCTTATTTCCAAATAACATCATTCACAGGTACTGGGGTTTAGGATAACAACATCTTTTGGGGTGACAAAATTCAACCCATAACAGGTATCTTATCCTGAATAAGTGTCTCATTGGTGACTCATAGGTGAAGACCAGTCTTCACTGAAGTCCCAAGCAGAGCTGATTACTGTGATGTTAGCAAGGCATCAGGGATTTCTTAAGGACCATCAAACAGAAGAATTCCATGATTCTGTTTGTAAGAGATAGAACTCAGCTCATGTCTTAAACCCACACAGTCAACAGATCCACATGAAAGTGTTGTTTCTTAAGTGAACACTGAATTATAGTTTAGGGTTAAAATCTCTCCCATCCCTTCCTATCTTTAATCCACTCAGGCACAGAAAAGGCATTCACAATAAGAACAAAAATTATATGCAGAGTAAGGACTGGTAATTAAGAAGAATTGGATCTTAAAGACTCCCCTCAATAGTCAGACTTGTTTGTGAGTAACCGTGGTGATATGAAAAAAGGAAGTATTGCCTTAGATAATTTCAGTTTCCATGTACTTTATTTACTTCAATCTTCCCCTGCCATATAGCTGGTTGGCTTCATCTACAACTGGGACTTGGCTGAAAAGTTTTTATCCACAATCACCCAAAGGATAATATAATTTCAGAATTGTAATCAGAGTTCATGAGACTCAATTTATTTCTACTGGATAATGACTAAGGGCCAGGGAACAACTGAACATGATACTTAGAATCAGAAATTGAAATGCTGGAAGTGACAATGTCCCGGGGACTCGTCAGCCACTTTACTTCAAGATGAGAATCCTGCAATTAAGAGGCCAGCAGTTACTGGGCTGCTCAGCCAGGTCTCTTGACTCCCAGTCCAATCTTCCTTCCAAAGGGATGTTTAAATGCAGGTTCCTGGTATCCTCTTTTACCTCTCTAATAATCCCTCATCTCTAAGATCTCAGGGGACATTCTGACAAAGAGATCAGATGCTCCAGAATGTTAGGGCTCTATCGAGCCTTGTAGATCAACTAGTAACTAGATTAGACTCTAGTCCAAACACCTCCCTTTACAGGGAGGAAAACTGGAGACCAGAGAGAGAAGCTGATTGGGTTCCTACCATTAGCCAGAGACATACCTGGTACTGGAACCAAGTTTCCTGGTAGAATTTAATGCTCTCATTCCTTCCTTCTTTGGATTGAATAACTCTTATGATTCAATTCAATTCAAATCTCCTTTGTTAGCTTATTAGCTATAATTTTGTTTTGTTTTGTTATTTAGTCATTTCTTCAAGGTTTATAGCATACATCTTTAACTTACCACAGTTTATGTTCAAGTCATGTTATATGACCCTCACATGTATATTATAAAAACCTTACTTTTCTCTCCTTCTAGCCTTTATCCTATTGTTGCCATACATTTTACTTAAGCACATGTTATAAACCCCTAAATGCATTTTATTATCTTTTGAACAGTCAATTATATTTTAAAGAGATTAATTAATATTTACACATTTACCCATGGATTTACCATGTCCTGTGTTCTTCATCCCTTTGTGTAGATCCATATTACCATCTGCTATCATTTTTCTTTGGTGACACTTTTTTTCAGCTTTCATAGGCCTGAAAAAGTCTCTATTTCACTTACATTTTTTGAAGGATATTTTTGCTGGGTATAGAATTCTAGATTGATAAACTATGGCTGTCTTGATTTTCCCAGCATTCTAGGTTGGTCTCTTCAATTTAAGGAATCTGCTGAGCTGCAGCCTGCAAACTAGACAATAAGCTGGGGCAATCACAGGGCTCATCTCCTTAGTTTCACATTTTTCAGGGATTGTCTTTCTTCATTACCTGATGTACAGTGTCTTAAAAACTCTTGTTTCATATAATTTGCTTTTTTTTTTTTTTTTTTTGGTTGTTTCAGGTAGGAAGGCAAATTTGATGTTAGACACTTCATCTTGGCTCAGTAATCAGACACTGAGTTTTATATTTTATTCTGGAAAGACTGTCTCATTTTATACATTTT
This sequence comes from Camelus ferus, assembly GCF_009834535.1. Taxonomy (NCBI): domain Eukaryota; kingdom Metazoa; phylum Chordata; class Mammalia; order Artiodactyla; family Camelidae; genus Camelus; species Camelus ferus. The sequence continues at coordinate 21,372,856 of NC_045697.1, forward strand.
TTTTTCAGATTGCCTTTACTTCTTTTGCATTTAACAATTTGATATATCTGAAATCTATTTTATTGTGTTGTAAGAAATAAATATGTGACTGTATCCTTTTTCAAATATTTAATCAATTTTCTTTAAATTATTAATTAAATTATGTCTTTTTTATCCAATGTTTGGTCTTTATCATATTTCAAATATATAATTTGAAGTAAGCATCTGATGTACAAATACTATGATTTCTTGTTCAAATAACATCATTTCATTACTATAACAGCTAATAGGAAAACAAGTTGAATGTTAATCTACTTTTCCCACATATTTTGGGTTAGTTTTACCTACTTTCACTTCCAAATATATTTGGGGGATTATTTTGTCAATGTCTTATGTTTATTAATTAATTGCAAAACATAAAATCCTTAACAACATTTAATGTTCTCATGGAATACTATCCCTTAATGTCATCAAGCTTTCCATTTTGGGCTCTTTAGGCAAATTGTTTTTTAGTGTTTATCATACAAGTCCTGAGTTATCTTGGCATCTCAAAAACTCTTAATTTTTATATTACTCTATTGCTTGTTTCTTCTATCACAGCTCTTCATCATGGTCAATGATGTTCTCAGTCATGATCCTACTTCACTATTACTGCTGCTACTGCTACTGCTATTACTACAAACACTCTTACCATGTCCAGTATTTTATCTCAAATTCAGTTATTCATCCATTTCAGGTGAACAGAATTCAAAATTTCCCCACATACTCAAATTTTATAGAAGCATACTTATGAGTGAAGTAGTAGATTTGAAAGCATTTCAGAAAGATATTAGGAGCTAATGTAGACTGTGAACTCTGTGCTGGGAGCCATAATTTCATCATCCTATTTAATCTTCATAACATATTACACAACAGGGCTATTCCTATCACCAGTTAACAGGAAGGAACTCAGATTTGTAACATCTACATGTCCCTCATACCGTGTCAGTGGTGGAGCCAGAACCTGAACCCTATCAGCCAGGCTCCAGACTCATTCATTGCATCACAGCATTGCTCTTCACACTTAAATGGATTCAGTCTGTTTTCACAAAGGGCAAGTTCAGATAGGAGCATCTTGGTTCTTAGGTAGTAATTTGTGTTCCATAAGCTCTGTCTTAGTTCCTAGCATTGTCCTTGATGCAGAGAAGAGATTTCTGAAGAGTGATTATATGTTTATTAGGCCACTGAGTTATGAACTAGGTAGAAATAATTATTTTATTTTCTATATTTAAACATGGTTAATATTAAGTTACAAGTTTTAGTACAAATGTCTGTATGATTTCTCAATTTTTTATTCCTGAAAATTCCTTACAGAAATCATTGTTGTGGTTTGTTTATTTTGGTGCAATCAACAACATAGACTGACAACTCTGTTTCTCAAAAAAACTACTTCATATTATATTAAATATTTTGGACACAGGAAAATTTATTAGTAGAGATATCTTATATAAATTTTGGAAAGAGTTCAGGATTTTGTGAATAAACATTTATAAAGGTTGCCAAAACAATGACAGCAACAAAAATAGAAGTACATCTTTTTTGTAACATACTAACAATAGGGGAATAACCACATAAAGAAAACAAAAATATGTGCTTCCATAGTTAAATTTCATGAAAGTATTTTAAAAAAAAAAAAATCATTGAGTCACTGCAGAAAGTAGAAGAAATGGAGGAATAAAGATGACTGGGAACAAAAACCAAACCAAAAAATTATTAACCATATCTAATAAACCCATCTGCAAGGGTATTATCAATATTAGTTTAATATTATTCTATGGAAGAATAGTTACAATTGGAATTATTTCACAAAAGCAGAAGCTTAGAAATAATAAACATTTTGCTTTTACAAATGTATACAGAGGGATCCAAAGCTCAGTCTTTAGAAACTCTCTCTCTGAGTGCATTAAGTTAGGCTTATAATTTCAACTTGAGACAATTTACATGGCTACCTAACCAGTATACTATTGAAGTGTATATTTAATTGCTTTTGCCATAATACATTCTAAATTACTTTATGACCCAGGGAAATCTGCATTAAACTCTGTTTAACAGTAAGTTAAATAGGAATCACTAAGAACTGTTCCTTACCTTGAGGAATTTGAAATTTAATACAATTTTATTTCATTATACATTTTAATAAATCTATCCATTTTTATGATATCTATGTCTATCTAAGCATGTGAAATTGTCCTATCATTTTACATAGTTCAAACCACATTGCTATTTGAAATTAATAGAAAACTGGATCAATTTTATTTTTGCCATTGTTGAATCTCTACTATGTCCATGCCACCAGACACTGAATCTTACTTGATCCTAATTTGGAGTATGTCTAACCTAAAAGGTATTAATTTTTGGTATTTTGAGAATTAATAAAATTATATTGCATAGATTTTTCTCTCCATAAAATCATCTGCATTTCCCTCTTAACAGCATGTAAACAAGATAAATGCAAAGATAAGCAAGACTGCATTAACATATCTTGTATTGAAAGAATCTTAACAATCAAACATTGCTTATATCAGAAAAACTAATTTTCATTCAGAAAATTTACAGCTTGTCACCTACATATGTTCCTCCCCATTGATTTTGTATAGCTTCCTTTTCACAAGCAGGTATTTTCAATATGATTTTATTACTCCAATTCATTAACCTGACAGAAACATTTCAAATTAAAGAATGTTTCAATCAATAGGTTCCAGTCCACTTAAAACCACTTTGGCCATTCTAACTTAATATTTTATATGTTTAGAATAAAAACAAGTGTGATTTCCAAGAAAACCTGTATACAGATCCAGTTTCAAAAAGTTGTATACCTGACTCTTCAGTCGAAGTACTAAAAACTGTTGAGACAAAGACAGTGTTGAGTCATGGTCTGGCATTTAGCAACTAAACACCAAAGCCTCTTTTGTGGATTTCATGATTCAGTATTCACATTGACTTATTTTTGCAGCTCAAATCATCCTTATATAAAATTCGTGAATATTTTTGTATAATTCTGCTAACTATGTTTATTATGAATATATTCTATGGAGCCAAACCCAGTATATATTTTAGAATATATAAAAATAAATTTTATTGTCTATCATGTCATTTTGTTTGATTGTAATTGGACATACTTTCATGTCAAGTATTTAGATTTTTTTTTTTAACAACTATGTTTTATCACTCTATTTTCCTGGGTTGTTCTGTAAGGCCCTTTGCAAGCTTATGGCTCTGGTACCTTATACTGACTGGAAGGTCTGGAATGTTTCTCTGTTGATTCTATGCATGTTTGAAACATTATTCATTACTTAACTAATGCTCTGTACTAGACACTGTAAGTACAAATCATTAAAAATACAGTTATTATTAGTAGCTTAAAATATTTGTAAATAAGCAGGCATTAGTCTACTTTTATGAACCAGTAATAAAACAATTGCCATTATATAAAAATATATCTAGGTAATTATATATTTTTAAATACTAACTTTGAATAGAGTAAGTTACTTAGAAATATAGATGAGACAGGGTTTATGGTCCATCTGGGCTGCTATAACAAATTACCATAGATTTAGTGGCTTAAACAATAACCATTTACTTCTCACAGTTCTGGAGGATGGGAAGTCCAGGAGCAAGGCAAATATAAAATTTTAAATAATGATAATACTAGTAATAATGTGATAAAACACACCAAGTAAATAAGTATAGAATATCAGTGAACTTGTTTTTTTAATTACTCTATGCTCATTTGGAATGGGTCTACAAGATAACATAAGACTCTACACAGAACAATCTCTTTCCAAATTTAGCCCATACTTCTGTCTGAAGTTAACTCTCACATGGGATATTTGGCTTCCAATGGTGGTCTTGTTTGCCATTAAGGAATGATTTTTGTCCTTAAGTTCTGCTTTCAGATCCAACATTTCTAGTCTTTGTCCTGCCACAACTAATTATTTTTCTTTATAATAGGATCTGCCTGACCTAATCTAAAGGTGAAGAGGTCTGTACAAGCCTGATACAACTTTTACACTATCTTCTGTCAGGTCAAAACATTAGAGTTATTCTAATCTGACTTGATCCAATGGTAGACTCTAAATTACACCAGGTAGTAAGAGAATAGCATGCATTTATATGATCTTCCATAAGTAATAATCTTCTTAGTTGAGAGTTTTGATGAGATTCAGTTTGAGGTTTTGTCCCTCATTGAGAACTCAGAGCATATATATTTTATTATCCTCATTAATAACATACCTTATCCCATTAAAAAAGAGGTGAGCAAGTATAATGACTGACATTGTTCTTCTGTAACTTGAAGAAGATTAATGATATTTTCAGTCAAATAGAAAGCCAATACCTCAAAACAAATGTATACAAATTTTCAAATTGATAAATATTCTGGAATATGGAATTTATGCTGCTATGTTATATCTCTATTCTATTTCTGGAAGCATAAGGCATAGAGGAAGGCATTATTATCACATATATATATAAATATATAAATATAGGTGATTATTATGTATCAATAATGTAACAAAGATCAGTCACATTAAACATTAAGTTCTCCTGCCACCAATCATGACATATTGTGGTGAACCATTGTCTTTAGACTTTCAGCATACAACAGATGACTATTTTATCTATAGAAAGTCCCCGGTTAACTAAAATATTTATAATTTTACTACTCACATTGGGTAAATTTTTGTATCCCCCCTTGGTGCCATTTTAGCTTTGCTTTTCTCTCTGTCTCATTATTTCCCCTTCCTGCCTCTGCGTGTGTGTGTGTGTGTGTGTGTACTTGCTTTCCCTTATTAGCAGAAGTCTTTTAGGTCTCCTGTGAGAACTTCGTTCTCAATAGGCAACCAAATCTCTAGCTTTTTCCTAATCTCCAAACTATAGTGACATTTTAATAATTCAAAATTACTAAGAATTGCTAAAAATTCCATGCAATGAAAATAAATCATTTTCTTAAAATTCCACTAGAAAAATAACAAATTCTAGGAAAGATGACTGCACATTAATGAGATGTTCCTCAATTTTCTCTTCAATCTGCTTATATTTTTCAATCATTCAATTTCAAATTAATTCTTCTAATTGCATAGTACCTACCTGACGGTTGACATAACACGTGCATAAAATTCAAAACAATGCCTGGCACTCAATAAACATTTCCTATTTTGCAATCTCTTTATCAGTTTTGAGCTTTATAATTTTTTATGAAATATATTAATTCTTTAAAACATTTCTTAAAATGTAGTCTCTGTGCTGGGGATTCAGTGAAACACAAAACAAACCTGCTCTTCAAAAGAGCCCAGAGTCACACACTTATACCTAGAAACCTAAATAAAAACTAAAATAGAAGGCAGCAGCCCTATGTAATACATAATATAAAATCCACAATGTAAAAACTTAATAATTTGGTCAAAGTTTTCTAGGAACTTACAGTACAATCAATAACAGTTTCATATAAAAAACTACATTTTTTCTATGGGAAATAGTCATGGGACTCTGTTTAAATATATATTTTAAAAATAGTACTATCAAGCAGACCAGGAATTCTTCAGCTTATCCAAAAGGACTTCCAAATGCTTTAGTGTCTACCAATCCTGGGAGCCCTGATGTGGGTAGAGAGACACGTGCCTTTCTGAACATTGAAAACAAATTTTTAAATCAAGACTTGTGTTTTGTTTCCCCTGTCTTACATAATTTGTACTACTGTTATTTAGTGTTACATGAATAATAAGGAAGCCACGCTACATCTGAAAATTGCTTCTTTTCCTTAGCTGTATCTTTCACAAAATATTCTCTGTTTTTCCATTGATATCTGAGGATTTATGTACCTTATTCCACTGTGCCTTGATTGGAGAATAAATTCCTGCAATATATTTCTTTTTCCTGACTTTGTTATATATCTATATTTCAGACCAAATGTTACTGTCATATTTTTAGTGCTTTTACCACACAAGCTACAGATAATCCAATCAGACCAACCAACATAATTCATTTCTTGCTCGGCTCAAAATACATATGCTTGAAAAATGTTTCTGAAAACTTAACAATAGTTACCAGGTGCCTTCAGTTTTTGAAGACAGTTTTTCTTGCTGAATTTTATAGAAGAAAAACAAGAGCAAATCCTGAAAGGAGAGTTGTTATTACCACTTACGTTCATAACCCCCAATCTGACACAACAAAAGAAAATACGTTTGTTAATGTAAATACATTGTTAGAATCTCTGTAATAAGAATGTCAGTGTAGGGTTAAGCATCCAATAGTTTATATGATATCCATTCTATGATTTTTCTCTGTATGGTATTTATCTGTACACTTTCAGTTCACAGCATAGCATCTGGTGGAATATTGTTTTAAAATATTGTATTAAATTAATTTGATCAACTCACACACCAATGACTGTTAAGACATGTTGTTTGTACCTTAAAATACAGGCAACATTCATTCCATATAATAATAATCATTCAACTCAAACATTTTTTTTAGGAAAAGCAAGCAATATTCCAAGTAAAAATTAAAGGAATCATTTCATTCTAACAGTAAAATGATCAATCATAAAGCAGTTACGTTATATTGAGTCCAATTGTTTATTACATAGAATTAGGATGCAGAATTATCCTGGAGATGCAATTGGAACCTATGAATGTCCCAGCCACTTCAAAAATCACCTTAAAGAAGACTACTTGGAGTATAGTAGGTACAAAACTAATTAACTTTGGATTTGTTTGTTACATGAAATGGTTGCAAGTTTGAGCATTGATATGATCATCAAAAAGTGGTCCTTCAGGGAAATGCGTTTTCACACAGGTATGCATCATGGATGTTTGCAGTCTTGTATATGAAATACCTCCCCAGTACAAAAATGTAGAAGATATAAAAGTAATTTTTAGTAGTAACAAATGTAAAGGATTCAAATTAAAATTTTAGATGGATATGAATATGGATCATTATTTTAATTAATTTGAATTGACATGTAGACTCAAAAATTATCAATGTGTTTTGCATTTAGCAGCCACAAATTTAGAAAAGGAAGTTACTCTAGTTAAGGCTATTACTGCATCCTTAAGTGACCACTTAGGAAATTTTATCATAAAGCCAAAATACTAATGCTTATATTTCAAATGTCAAAGTTAGACTGTTTGAAACTGGTTTTAATTTAACGTAAAAGAACATTTTGTCTATGCAGATTATACATGGTAATTTTTTTTTATTTTAAAATTATTTGTCCATGGTTACTTAAATTTTTACTGAGTGAAAAATTCATGGAAGATACTTTATTATTTACTACTAGTAATATAAAGATGAGTAACTTTTAATATCTTCCCTCCAGGTGCGTATAGTCCAGTTGTCATAATAACCCTATTTTTATAACACAAATAAAAATTTTGGAAAGTGGTTTCAAATGCACCCAGATGCTATCAAAATTCAAAGAAAGAAAATTCACTTCCATCATCTTGAAGGAAGGTGACATTTAAGTCAGGTTTCGAAGACAAATAAAATTCAGCACAATGAGAAGGGCTGAGAGAGGGTATTAAAATATGGAGGAGGGAAGCCACATGGTGTGTTCTAGGAATGATGAGCAAGTCAGATTGGCTGCATCATTTAACATATATTGAGAAACAGTGTGAGAAAAGTTTGGAATATATAGCTCATGCAAAGATCCAAATAATCAGATCAAACTTTAAAACAGTATGGCCGTAATAGGTAGCTGTCAGTTTCTGAGCAGGGAAACTTGATGAAAATTTCTTTGATTTAGGGCTGTTAATTTGACAAATATGTGTAGAATGACTTGGAAGACAAATTTACTAGAAGTATTTAAAAGAGTTAATGGAAGGGCTATGAGATTGAGGTGTGGGTCAGGGGAGTCTAAAGTAATGTCCTGGGAAACAGAAACACTAAGGACTTAAACTAAAGTGGCACGTGGAAGTGAAGACCTGTTGTCCACACGATCTTTGTGTTCACCTTCCGTAGCTTAAAGCTATTGCTAAGAAACAGGATCCAGCCTGGGATTGTAGTTTTTAACCCCACTGCAGCAAGGCATAGCTGAGCATCTGAAGACAATTAAAGGCATGAAAGGACACAAGCTTGTGCAATTGTTAGAAGTGAATGAGAAGCAAATTTATCTCCAACAATTTTTGTCCCCCAGTACTAATTGAAAGCAAAAAGATTTTGAAGTCCTAGAGATGCCAAAAATTAAAGATAGGAGCCCAGTTTCCTAAATTACCATGAGCAACGAGGCCCCTTGAAAATCTGAAAAAGGAGTGAAGTGTTAAGTTTTTGAGGATCTAAGGTTTGGGGTTTTAATAATTAGAACTAGCCTTACCCTCTTGGTTAAAGTTACTACAAACACACACACACAAAAACCTAAATATGTTTAATTTTAAGGTTTTAAAATTATTTATTAATCATGATTATTTATGTATTCAAACAATATGCAAGATATATTCAATTCCATTATCCAAGTATAGAAACGAAGGCTCCTTGGGGAATGGCTGGCTCTAGGCCTTGGGCAGAATAGATCCAAAATAAGCCTGAAGCATCTTACAGTGTCAGAAACACACAAGTTCACACACACAGGGAATATATCACAGGAACAGAGAAACCAACTGAAAGATCTCCTAGTGGATTAAGTCCCAGTGGACTAATAATTTGAGCATCAAAGCAAATAAAAAAGATTAGAATAAAAAGCAAATATCCATGAGTCCATGTTAATATAAATAATTTGACACATACATACATACATACATACATAAAAAGAAACATCTTCCATGCAGAAGAACTTTAAAAAAAAAAGTATATGGATATTCTACCTTCAAAGAGGTGGGCATAATTTCTCACTTCTTAAATTTGGCCTGAGCCTGGTAATTTACTTCCAAGGGGTACAGTATGGAAAGGAAGAAGAGTAACTTCAAGGTTGAAAAAGCTAGAGGGTATAGCTCAGAGGTAGAGTGTGTGCTTAGCATGCATGAGGGCCTGGGTTCAATCCCCAGTACCTCTATTAAAAATAAATGACTAAACAAATAAATAAACCTAATTACCTCCCCCAACAAAAAAAAACAAACCTTTTTTTAAGGTGGAGAAACTGCCAAACACTATCTCAGCTAAGTGATTCATATGAACTGTTGTAAGTCAGGTTGGTAATATGAACCCTTAATACAATGTGATAAATGGTACTTTATCTTAATGGTCTTCCTCCTAAAAACCCATAACCCCAGTCTAATTATGAGAAAATTACCCAACAAATGGCAGTTGAGAACCAATATTACTCAAAACTGTCAACGTCATCAAAAGCCAAGAAAATCTTGAGAAATTATCACAAACAGGACACACGATATGACAGGATAACTAAATGTAATGTGGCGTTTGAATGGAACCTCAAAACAAAAAATAACTTTAGATAAAAGCTAATAAGCTCCATTACTCATTCAGATTTCATAACAATGTATCAGAATTGATTCACTGATTGTGACAATAATACCATAAAAATGCAAGATGTTAATAATAAGAGAAACTGGTGGTATATGGGAACGTCCCCTACAATCTTCACAAATTTTCTATAAGATGAAAACTATCTTAAAATAAAAATTTTATTCAAAATGGTAATAATTATGGAACAACTACACAAAAAAGCAGTCATACATGACAAAGAATACTTTATAAAATAACTTATTCCAGAAAGCAGATTAAGCACCTTATCAGTATATTTATCCATTCTTCGGGACAAAAGTATTTTGGGAAGCAATTCTCTGTGGGTTTTTGCTCACATTTTGTGAGTGAGCCAGTAATTACCTTCCTGTTCCAGACTATCCTTTTAATGCTTTCTATATGGCAAACTTTGTATATATCAAACATTTCTCTATATCATACAGCCTTGAAAGATAGAGTTAAGAACAGGTTCATTTCCTGCCAACTATAAAAGATTCAGACTCCTTCAGCTCATGTTTCGTCTACTGTAACACAGCTCATTGTTTGTGACAGTGACAGACAGGGCTTTCATGAACCCTGTGAAAGGCGGGGCTCAGAGAACTAGTGCAAGAAAATGCTGATACAATGGAGAGCGCTTAAATATTAAAGTGTCCTTCGTCTGTAGCCTAGAAATCTTGTTTAGTCGACTAGTATCTGCAAAACCGGTCAAGTTAATAGACTGCAGGGAGGGTAACACTTCCTACTTCATGATTCTTGATAAAGGACCTCACAATGCCGGGCTGGTAGATGTAATTCTTGGTGAGAAGCAGCGACCCCTACGTGTGCTAGGAGCAGCCTTTCCTTTCCCTAAGGGGAGTGTCTATGGTAGTCATCCATTGTTGTACATCAAGTGTTGTAATTAAATTATGTTCATTCATACATTTTCAGGCCATGGGATCTACTATCCAGACATAATAAAGAAGAGTGTATATTCAGATCTGATAAAGTGGCATCTCCTTTGGCTGAGGGCACTTTGTGCATGGGAAGAAGTACTTGCAAAGTATTTTGTGGACTGATAGTCAGACTTTGGCCCAGACGTACTGCTGTGTTTTTGGGTTTTGTTTTTGTTTTCCTGGCAAGTAACTATAAGGCCAGGAATTATGTTTCTAGTATCCTTAAGTGTAAGCACAACTGCATAACTAATGGATATAAAATGAAGTGATGTACAATTTCCTGGACAATGGGATAAAATTTATATGAGTTTTCTATGTCCTTTATCAGCTATCTGCCTGCTTGGAGAAAAGGACTCTGTGGCCCTCTGAGATGACTGACCCATAAATTGGTAGGATTCTGTGTCTCTGAGTCACTATGTAAAATGCCAGCTATTGAATACACTCATCAAAATATTGCATGACTAAGAGGTAAACATATTTGTGTTAAGATACTAAGTATTGAAGCTTTATTTATCATCACAACTAACATTAACCTAACTAATGCAAAGATAGTGAAAAAGAACGGCAATTAGAGAAATATGCTTTGGTGATATCAGTAGATTTTGCTAATTTATGGAAAGGTAAACAAAAAGATAATTTCTGTGCCATCTAGAGGAGAATAAGTTTTGGAGGTTAAATTCTTAGATTTCTTTTAAAATTCCTATCTAGACCTTACAAATACTTATTTTGATTTGAGAGTTTCGATAAGCAGAAAAATATATCCCCCAAAGATGTCTATATTCTAATTCCCGAAATTTGTTAATAGGTTATTTTTCCCTTGCAAAGGGAGAATTAACATAGAAAATGGAATTAAGATTGCTAATCTCCTACCTTAAAAATAGATTATTCTGGATTATCAGGGTGGGCCCAGTGCAATCACAAGGATCTATGTGTCAGAAAAGTGAGGTAGAAGAGGAGCACAGAGTGATGTAATGTTGGAAGGACTGAGCCTGGCAGTTGCTGACTTTGAAGATGGATGAGGTGGCTACAAGCAAAAGAATGCAGAGTGACTCAAGATGATGTGAAGGGCAAGGGAACAGATTCTCAGCGACAGCAACAGTGCAGAAAAGAATGCAGTCTTGCTAGCAGTTCAATTTTAGCCCACTGGGTCCCATTCTGGGTTTCTAAACTACAGAATTGTAAGTTAATAAATTTGTATCATTTTGAGACACTAAATTTGGGTGATGTATCATAGCAGCCATGGGAGACCAACACAGTAGTCATCCACACAGTGGTACATGTAAAAAAAGATATGGAAAAAAAACTAGAGGTGTAGATGTCTCTTTTTAGGAAGAGAATGACCTCATTCAAAAGCAGAGGAAAAATGCTAAATTGTAACTTTGTACTTTTCCTTTATGGTCTCTCAACCTGTTGTGGTGTTTTATATTTGCTATTTCATGTCATACTACCCCAAACACAGGTATTTCCTGGGTTCTGGATGAGAATGGACCACCACAGATGTCTCTGGCCCATGACTTGGCATTCTTGGGGGAACTGCTCAACTACCAGGGCCCCCTCCCACCATCCACCAGACCAGTGAGCCAGACCCCTATCAAGGGCAGGGAATTTGGGACAGGTGTCTTCCTCCACTTCCCACAGGCCCACACTCTAATCCAGATATGACAGGCAACCCTCAAGGATGACTCTATATTCTTGAAACACCAGGCATCTTGGATGGGTGGGGTGGTGGGTGAGAGGCTTACTCTTGCCAAGCAACCTGCTGTCCAGCAAGCTAGTTAGCTCCTGTCCGAGGAAGGTGGTTCTCATAAGGAAGTGCTGTGAGCATTAGTAGCCAACACTCAAAACATTTAAAGAAGAGTGTAGCCACCTTAAAAAAAAAAAAAAAAAAGGAATCTGGATGAACACCAACAGAAAAAAGAAAACCCTTTTCTTTAGCTTTTGCCGAAGTCATATCTGAGTATAACTTTGAAGAGAACCAGGTTACTAAAGCCCTAACAGGGAAAAGAGCATTTGTTGATGCCATTCTAGGGTTTAATAAAAACAAATGCCAATCTTTTATGCACAGGTGTGTGTATATGAAATTACTAAGGCTTAAACATGGCACTGATGATGCACACACACAAATAAACAGGAGCTAAGATTTTACTTAAATAATTTTGATTTGTTTAAAAACAGATAAGAATATATTTCTGCCATTTGGTATGCTTTTTAATGACAAGATAGTAGCATTACTTGTTGAAGAATTTAACATGAAAAAATAAGACTAAAATCTCATTGGCATTCATATTGGCATAAGACAGACTATACTTTCTGGTTTACATTTTCTTAAGAATATGGAATTATAATTTTAGAATCATTTTTTATTTCATTTAATTTATTTAACTGAGAGATAATTACTAGTTACTTTGCAAAATAAATTTTCTGGAATATTTTTGCCTCAGAGACACTGGAAAGCTGTTAAAGGCATTTTGCTTTTAGGCTAATGAATCAGTGTTTGGTAGTCACATAATTCATTTACACTGAATTTGGGAGAATGACGTACTTTCTGAATATTTGGGTAAATATATTTTCATAAAATTCTGTTAATTGATTAACTATTATAAGGAATATATTTTTAAACATTAACTTGAGGGATATTTGTGATATTAAATGTAGTAATAAATAATTAATATGAAAGAATTCCAACCAATGGGAAAAAGCTATCATGGTTTTAAAAACATCACTTAGTTAATTTGTCTGTTCATTAACCAGTTACAAAGTATCTGCTGTCAGGTTTAAGCTCATCACTATTCACAGGCGGTATCTCATTTAATATTAACTGAGTACATGACTGCAGTAATGAATAAATTATTAATAAATAAATTGTTGTATGTTTATATTTGAGCCATTAGTACACATAATTTAATTCAGAAAGAAGATTTAAACTGTGAAATGGAAAATTATCTTTAGGGAGCATGGATTCAGATCTCAACTCTTACACTTAGGTGCTTTATGACCTTCGGTAAGCTTTTCAATCTTTCCTTTAAAATTACATGTTATATATTTTTAAGATTTCAGGGTCTGGAATCTCATTCTCTATATTCATTCCCTGGCTGAGTGGCCTTGGTCAAATACACGTTCCATGCCACAGTTTAGACATTAATAAGTGGGGGATAATATTATTACATTCCTATTGTATTATTTGTGAAGATGAAGGGAATAGATACATCTAAAGCATTTATAGCAATACTTCCTAGAGGGAGGGCAATAGCTCAGTGGTACAGTGCATGCTTCAGGTTCTGGTTTCAGTCCCCATTACCTCCATTAAGAAAAGAAAGAAAAAGAAAATCATGCTTCCTGAGAGTTCAATAATTATTATAATAATTCAATAATAAACACAATAATTAGTTGTTTATTATCATTATTGGTTTCTTCATCTGCATACCTTATGTACTCTGGAAAAATGAATACACTATCAGGCGTACTTCAGTAAAACAATTTTCTGAACTACAGAGTTGATGATTCCCTTTGCCATATCTATCCCCCCAACCACCTTGTGGAATTCATCATAATCGTTCTTGTGTTTTGGATGAGACTGAATCCACTCCGAAGCTCCAGCGATGGGCCTACCCTGAGGGGCTCAAGCCACTGAGAACATCCCATTCTCTTGGCAAAAGTGACTGATTCATAGTTGGCTACTTGCACCAATTCAGGCAAGCAGCAAAGAGAGGAATCTCTGGATGACACAGCGGGAGCTTTCAAAATCCAAACTTACTATAGTCATTTTACTCTTATGAGGGAAGATACTGAATCACCTCAAGCCACCATCTGAAGACTGAAGAAAATTCACCCTGCGGAAGGCATAGAAAAGACAAATAGGCAGTTTATGTCATTGGTATCATCATTTAGGCAGCCAGACCAAGATCGCCTGAAACCAATTCTCCATTTGTCATACCAGTAAATCATTTATCATAAGCTATAGCAAAAAGTAACTTTTGATACTTTGGTAAAGGAAAAATAGAATACATTTTGAAACATAAATTTTAAAAAGCTTATGGTAACTACAAAATAGGGAAAAAATATGCCTCCTCTTTAGCTCAGTGAGTGTGCATTGCACAGCAGGTGAAACTTGGATTTAATAGTAAATTAGGCAAGCCATTATACCCTTAAATTCCAGGAGTAAGTATGTAGCGCACCCTCAAGAACACTGCAAAGGGCGTTGAGGTTGAGAATGCACATATCGAAATGTCCTCGTGTATTCCAGTGAAGAAAATTGATAATAGTGAGATGTGGTACTCGTGATGTCTTCTAACTTACGTCTTTGAAAGCTCCATTGGCAAAGTATAAAATTTTCAAATATATGCTGTAGAAAGAGAAAACTCTCTTTCCTTGAGAGTGTAGTATCTCACCTTTCATGTCAATTTATCCTAGTGTGTTGGAAGAGAGGCTATTACTTTCTTTGATCACTTAAATAAGAAACAGTTCTACCCTTTGAAAGAAACCGTGTTTACCATTTTCGAGCCAGTTTGCTTATTTAGGTCAAAATACTCAATTCTGGAACATGTTGATCTCATTAGAAGGTTTGCCATTAGCAAATAATTCCACAGCAATCACACTAGGAACTGTGCCCATCAGAGTTCAGCTAGAGAAACAGAACCTATAAGAAATATGTATTAAGAAATGGATAGCAATTAATCAGCTTACACGAAATTGGGGCAAGCCCAAAGTCTTGAGAGTAGTCCATCAGGAAGAGCAGCTGGTAACTCTTGGACCTGGGATAAACCTGCTGTCCAGAGGTGGAATTTCTTTTGTCCTCGACCTTGACCACATTTATATGACCTTTGTGATTACTTTGATTACTTTGGTCCAACCTAGGTAGTCTTCTCAAATCAAGATACTTAATCACATCAGCATGTAGTCACCTTGCTGGGGGTTGGGGGTAGGGAGGGCTATTCTATCTACAATAATAATTAGCAATAACAATAAAAATAGAAGAAGATAGGATTAGATTTACCAAATTTCCTGCTTTTGTTCAATGCAGAGAATGAAAATGAATCTAAACTATAATGGAAAAAACAACAGAAACAAGCTTTTCATAATTTTTCCAGACTATTAAAAATAAAGTATTTGTTATGACCTACCTGAGTAGAA
The DNA here is from genome assembly GCF_009834535.1 of Camelus ferus. Classification (NCBI taxonomy): domain Eukaryota; kingdom Metazoa; phylum Chordata; class Mammalia; order Artiodactyla; family Camelidae; genus Camelus; species Camelus ferus. The sequence continues at coordinate 21,388,350 of NC_045697.1, forward strand.
AATTGGAAAAACAAAGTGTTCACAGGGAAAAGATTTAGTGAGAAAAAGTCGGTTTTATATCATGCCTAAGGAGATCAAATTACAAAAAAAGCTATAACCATATAAAACCATAATCCACTTGGAAAAATAAGGAATCCACAGGTAACACAGAGATCATTTTAAGGTTCAAAAAGAAAAATAATTTTACATGTGGTAAAAGTTGATGTCTTCCACTCCACTGAATTACTCAAGGGAGTATAAATGATAAACAATGCAATTATGCCCTTTGGAATTTCTCCAGATCTCTTTTTTTTTTTTTAACCAATCCAATTTCCATATGTGCCATATGACAGAAAAGAAAATCAAATGATCTGCCAGGTTATTCCTTGACAGTGAAAACAACTGTACATTCTATTGAAAATGAATGTAATAAAAGCTATAAAAGGAAGAGAACAGAATAAAACAAGGAAAATTCAGGAAAATTAAAAGGGATATATAGATGTATATATATACTGGTTATATGTACATATATATTCTATATGTTCTGTATATATTCTACATATATATATAACCAGTAGATAAACAGACCAATGAAAGAAATAAAATAACACTGAATTAGAAATTACAGACTCAGTATGAGTGAATTAAATTAGTACTGATAAAATATTTTGCTGAAGATGGGCAAAGTTTGCCAATTTCACCCCACCAGAGGTTAAAAACGTAAGTGGTAATTTTTTGAAGACATTATTTTTTTATTGAGAGTACAAAACTTTTAAGTTTTACCTTAGGGACATCGTAGATGAAGAGTTTGATTATTTCTGTACCTGTATCTTCCTTTTCTTGTTTGGATACCGAGACAAGATTTGCTCCTTGTTTCTATACTTAATTCCATCCAATCATAGAAAATAAAATCCCAATATCTTTATTCTTAGATGTATTTTCTGACTTATCTACTCACAGTGTTGAGTCATCAGCTCTTTTTCTATATTGCCACTATACTTTGTATTTATTACAACCCTTTCAACACTCTAGCAATAATGCATGCATAGGACTCTGGTACCATGTCAGCAACTAGGGGTCACGATTGTGTCTTAATTATTTTCAGTCCCTGATCACTCATCATAGTGTCTGGTCCAGAGTAGGACCTCTATACAATATTATTATATAATATATGCATACAATGCATAAGCTAGTGGTTATGGTGTTTAATGAATATTTCTATTTCTACTGGTACAATACTAGAGACACGTTATTATAAGAACTAATATAGTTATCAGAAAGGGATGGGAAATAAATAAGTTTTGGTTGTAATTTAGGTTTCACTATACAAAAGAATCTCAAATGATCAACTATATGTAGACTTTTTATTGACTATTCAGGGTTTTTATTAATTCCTCAGGTGAAATCTGGTGAGGAATGAAAAATTCATCACAAACAATATACAGGAGTGTTACAATGTAAAATAAATTTTCTGGCATCAAGAAATAATACAGATCACAAAATGAGAGTCTCTTTAATTAGTTCTTATTTTGTTCTAGTGCTTAACTGTGCATTGTACTAATAGTTTACATACAATTCAGTTTATTTTAATCCTCAAAACAATTGTGAATAGTAGTTACTGTACCCCTTTTACAGATGAGAATGCATGTGCTCAGAGCCTTATACTAAGTGGAAGAATAAGAATTCAATCCAATTTTGTCCAAGCCCAAAATTATGTATTTCCATTAGAATATACCCATCAAACATCACTTTCATGTGTCCTTTACTGAACAGAAACTTTTACAGAAAGCTATACAGAAAGCATACAGATTCCATTTGAATCTTTTTATTCTTCACAGTGACATCCACATTGGATGACTTGGTTATCATTACCTTTTACATTGTTTTTCACTATCGTCAAGATTATGTGTTGTATGTAAACAACTTACGACATCTGAAGAGTTTTAGATTCTAAGGTTTGTGCCCAAGAAATAAACTCCCAACTTTCAGTCTCCAAAAACAGTAGATTTTTTTTTAAAGAAAGAAACTCCACTGGAATAAACATTTTTCTTAATACGCTTTTCTTGCTGCCATCTAGTCGGTCCTTCTCAGGGCACTTAGAGATGTGGGTTTTGTTTTGCCCTCAGTTGAACTCTTAAACGAAGCTTCCTGAGAGACATTGGACATTGCCATTATTCTACTTATTTCTCCAATCGACAGCAATGAACTGGGTGGAAAGCCTGTTTCCTTCTCATTTACCTGAACATTCTTTGTCCAGGCTCTTTTATAAACTGCATTCTCTCTCCAGGAATAGTTCTCTGTGCAGTAAATCCTTTGAGCTGGGTGGTGGGAGGTAAGCAGTAAGCCATGATATGGTGTCACTTAAGAAAAATTGCATTATCCTCTGATTTTTTTCCCCTGTTCTCACACATAATAATTCCAGGGTTCACTAACTATGCTTATTGAGGAAGAAAATGTCCAATATGTGTGAACTCTCTTGTAGCTCCTTCAGGTAAACATTGAGACTCCCTTCTCTATATTCTGTTGAAATTTATTACTTATCTTAATAAAATTTTAGTCATATTTAATTGCATTTAATTATTTCCTTCCAGTGGAGTATACAAACCTAGAAAAAACTGTCTCTGTCAGGCGCACATTTTTAACACTGAGCATTTTGCACACTTAACTTTACACATGATACTTGATCAACATCTTTAGTGAATAAATGAATATTTTTAATTATGAAAAGATCTAAGGCATGGACTTCTGACCTTGAAATACATGGCAATTAAATCACATACTAGTCCTGAAAAATACTATAGAAAAGTCACATCCCAAAGGGCAACCTGTCTGCGTAGTATCATCTTTTGTCCTGCCACACCTAAAACTGCACGTTAATTGGGCTTTCAAAGAAATGCAAATACGCAATTCATTTTTTCTAAATTCCTTCAAGAGTTGGAAATAAACCTTATTCTATTAAATTACAGAAAGAGCTATGCTGATGCTTGCCTATTATTAAAGAGGCAAATGCATGTCAGAAGTTTTTAATTACTGAGAATTTTATATCCCATTAAATACTTGGGAAAAAAAAAAACTTTATACATGAGAATAAATTAGAGAAGTATTATGTATGTGTTTTAAACCCAATTATCTAGAACATGTTTTATGTACTATAAAATGGAATTAGAAAGCCAAATAAAAGTGACAGTATTGTGAAATATTGGGAGCATAGATAATATGCTTAGATATTATAATTTCTTAAAAATCAAAGTAAACTAGAGAACAACTGTGTAATATATACAAAGAATATAAATATTCTAATTTGACCAATCAAAATGAATGATATATTTCAAATATTGTTCTTCATAAAATACTCTTCACAAACTATGATTTGGAGGCCCTTTCTTTTATAAGATTAAGCATAAATGTAGCAAAACCCAACTTCACACTTTTCATTTGCTGGAAGACTATTCCCTAAAAATTTGGGGGCGTCTTATTCACTATTTATTGTCTAGGATATGAAACACTTTTAAGTTTAATCTGCATTATTGATGTTTTCTCTGTCACTTTCTGAAGTCTACACAATTGAAAATAGTAAGTCAAAACCTACTTCAGTGTTTCCTGATTTCTGTGGTGTGAATACTCACATCATGGTTGATTTTAATCTACTAACGATATCACTGGAAACAAAGTTGGGATGAACTGCACATTATTGCACTGTTATCAGGCATTTCCACCACACGGATAAACACAGTTAACCTCAAGACCATCGATTACAGCAGGATGTAATAACTGATGAATGTTGAATATTTATTACATTTGTTTTTAATATAATGTTTAATTATAAATTATGCACTTTTCAATAATGGCTGTATTTAACAACTGGTTTGCAACATTCCTGAAAAATTAAAAATAAGAGTTTGTGAGGTGATAAAATCTGGCTCCAACATACCATTGGTAGAGGTTTAGACAGCAGGAAATCAAAGACCGGCCTGTAATGTTAGGAATTAACTGATAGTCTACCATAGTACTCTCTAGACATTAATAAAGAAAGTATCTTATGGATTCTCTTAGAATAGCAGCAGTGAGTAGAACCAGCACAGATAATAAGTCCACCTCACTACTGCTTCAAGCCAAGATAGAGTGACAGTGACCAGTTTTACACTCTTGATCAAAACAACTTAAAAACTGGACTAAAATGCCTTAAAAAAGCATATGTTCAGGCATTAGCCATCAAGTCATGAGGGTCGGTGATCTCTGAAGAAAAAAGTAAACACTATCCTTTTCCCAGTCTTCAGCCTAAATAAAGTTTTCAGGCCATGGTGAAGAGAGGGAAAACTCAGGCAGAGGCTGGAAGTCTCTTTGACTTGAAAATATGGAGTTGGGAATCCAGAGAATCCAAGATGGCTGGAGTTCACAGAACAGAGTGGAGAGAGTGCTTCAGAGAGAGAACTTTGGAGATCTTCACAGTATTCCTCTCAAATACTCATCTGAACACTAGTCAGTGTATATATGAGGGTATTGCCGATGGCTAGAGAGATAATCAACTGAAAAGGTTAGAGGCAGTAGTGCCCCCAGTTCACACAGGACCAGAGAAAAATATGTTCCCATCAGCCTGACGGGAAAACCTCATAATTCACAGAGAAGCCATTAGACTAAGAGGATTCTTACCTCTGTGGTGGGGAGAAATGAACTTTAGACTAAAATTTACTGTGGACTCAACTCAAAATGCTTTAAAATCAAAAACTCAAAAGAATCAAACTGTTTCTAATATAATATAACTGTGTCCCATAACAAATTTTCAGAATATTTAATAAAGGTACATAAAAATACCTAGCTCCAAACAGAGTAACATTTTCAGGTTTGACATCCTATGAGAAATTGCAAGATATGAAAAGACAGGAAATTATAATTCACAGTGAAAAGAAGAAAAAAATCAATACAAATTATCCATAAATAATACAGATAATAGAATCAGTAATCAAGAACACTAAATAGTTATTATAATTATAATTCACATGTTGAAGAAACTGCAGAAAGGATTGTATGCTAAATGGAGACATTAAATAAATGTTAAAAGAAACAAAATCAGATTCTACAAATGAAAATGAAAATGTCAGTGATGAAAAATATGCTGCATGAGATAAAGATCACACTAAACATTTCTGGAAAAAAAAATAGTATATTTGAAGTAGACTTGAAGGCATAACAACAGAAAATGTCTGAAATGAAACATGGATAAAAGTAACTTGTAAAAGAAAGAAGAGACCATCAGTGAACTGTGGTACAACTTCAAGCAGCCAAATATATGTATAATAGGAATCCTTAGGAAGGATGGGGACAATTTTTTTAAAGGTGGCTGAAATCATTTTGCAAATTTGATGTAAACTATAAAACCACAGATCCAAAAGCTCTAAGAACTCCAAATACAAGAAGCATTAATAAAACTGCACAAAGGTGTGAATTAAGTAAATTTTTCAAAAAAGTAATAATAAAGAAGATATCTTAAAAGCAAGTAGAGAAAAAAAAAGTATGTTAGGTACAATTAAATAAAGATAACTATGACAGCATATTTCTCTTCAGAAACAATTCAAGCCAGAGCACAGTAAGGCAATATCTTTAAAATATTGAAAGAAAAACCAACAAATTACCAGTCAAGAATTCTTCATCAGTGAAAATAGTTTTCAAAAATAAAGATGAAATAAGAACTATTATGTAGACAAAACCCAAAATAACTCATTACTAGGAGACCTGCACTGCAAGAAATATTAAAAAAAAATTCCTTCAAGCACAAGGAAAATTTTACCAAGTAGAAACTTAGATCCACAATAAAGGAATTAAATTTTGTCCATGTAGGTAAAGACATTTGTATAGGCATTCCTCTGTCTTGCAGATTTTGAATTTTGTCTTCTATATTATAGGAAAATATTTCTTTTACCTCAAGTTCATCTATCATGGACCTACACTGAGTGCAGGTCTCAAATAACATCTGAGTAAAAGTTGAAACCAAATCCAACTACTGGAATGTTCAAACTTGAATCTCAAGTAAAATCAATCATATCATTATAATTAAACCATCTAAATATGTTTTCTTTTCTCCAGTTTTATCCCAAAAGAACTACTTATCACAAATTATCTTAAATTGTATCGATATAAATTTGCAATAGCCTGAAATTTCTTTGTTAGGCAAAACTTCTCTACTAGACTGTAACAATTTGACCAGCCCTTAAAACATGGGGGTTTCTTCCTCTTGTCTAGTTCTGGAATCTATGAAAGTTGAAGAATAATACTCAGAAAATAATAAATCAAGGAGGTAAGACAAGGTAATATGTCTTCACAGGAACTGTTAAAGACACTGCTATTGTTACCACCATTATTTCACACTTGCCCTAGATACGTGTCATTGAACCACTGGATTCCCAGTTCCTAACAAGACACTGAAAATTATCTTTGGCATTTGAGATCAATTATGTCACTACTTCTAGTTTCAAAATACACAGAAATCCTTTTCAGTTGCAGAACTCAAATTGTATTAATGAGTCTTTCTTCTAAGGATTTGGGAGAGAAAATATGTAGTCCAAGACTAATTCAGTAACAAGAGGCGGGACCTTGAATCCTGTTTGTTTGAAGCTTCAAAACTATGAATTAATGAACATTCAAAAAAAAAAAAAAATAAGGTCTATTCACTTCAGGAATAAACATAAGGGAATTATATTAATAAACTATGCATTTTTATTAAATGAAACTAGAAAGTGCAGAGATATAACATGCTTTATTTTTATAAACAATCTTTATCACAAAAATTAATTTTAAAACTTCTTTTTAAATTTGAAATAAAAATCTCAGTGTGATTAGAAACTTGATAAACTTCTTTTAAAAAGCAAATGGACAAACAGAATATGACCAAGAAAAACTTGACAAAAAGAAAATTTAGAGGACTTGCTGTTTGAAATAACAGACTATGCTGTGAAAAACCCTAAAATATCTCAAATGATTCAGCAGCATTAGTGGAAACTTAAGCAAAATACTGAAATAGTTTATAAACCTCAGAAAGTGTCAGAATTCTCCAGAAATTTATTATAACAAAGGTGACATTACATATTAAAAGCATAAAGACAGAATTTCCACTAGCGCTAGAAAAACCGGCTCTCTATAAAAAATGAAGATAATGTTAGATCTCCATTTCACTTTACTTAGAAAGTATATTCTAGAGAAATTAACAGCTAATTAAATAGGATTCAAATATAACCAATAGAAAGTAGAAATAAATAAACATTTCAAAATGTCTTAGAATTATTTCCAATATAATCTATTATTCTTTCTATGTTTTTATTATTTCTATGTTTTAACATTAAATATTCTGTCATGGACACAGCCCTGATATTTTGCCAATTAATCTGGTTTAAGGCCACTTTTAAGTGGACATAGGAATGTGAACATTTAAATTTCTTGGAGTGTGTGTTCTAGAGGTTCAAGATCTGAAAACTTTCCAGAACATTTTTCTACGTATTTCATTTTAGTTTTGAACACTAGGTCCGTGACTTTGACCACATATTGGCCAAAATGACACAGGTGTTGATTTTTGCCAACCATATTTATCAAAAATATCTTTCAAATCAACTTGTTAGTCCATAATGCCAAATATTAAGCAGGAGATCTGCATATTAAGATAGAAAGTAAGGATAAATCCTGGGGGATGTAATGTACATCCTGGTGACTAGAGTTAGCAATACCGTATTGTTTATTAGAAAGTTGCTAAGAGAGTACATGTTAACATTTCTCCTAACAAGAAAACAATTTGTAACTATGTGGGGTGATGAATGTTAACTAAATTTGTTGTAGTGAATTATTTGTTAATATATACATAAATCAAATATTACGCTGGACACTCAAAACTAAAACAATGTTATATGTCAATTATATCTCAAATTTAAAAAGAAATAAATTATACCAGATTATTTATTATAATACATGCAATGTTAAAGCAGCAGTTTGAGTAATTTTTATAATTACACTAAAAAAGTTTGTGGTAACCCTCTGGAACTTGACTGAGAAACCGGTATAATTAATGAACAGCTCCTTTTAGGCAATGGGAAAAAAAAAAGATTATCTTTCTCTATTTTTTTCTAAAATAGAGAATCTTAAGAAATAAATTCAGGCCTTTTTTTTTTTTTTTTGCCTTCCCTAAGCTTAATTTTTCATAATTATATCATCCTAGACATGAAATGCAGTAACAGTAGATATCACATCAAAACATTTTAGTTTTAATCCAGAACACCACAAGAAGAACTGCAAGGAAGGAAATAAGCTTTGACATCTTTGCCAAGTCAAAATTGTAGGTAATTATTTTAAAGTAGGTCTTCTTTTTTATTTTAAAACTGAAGGAAGAAAAATGGACATAATTATTCTGCAATGGAAATGTAAAAATAGTACAGTCCATAATTCCGGGAGTTATCAATTCTGTTCTCTGTAATGCAGTAGAAACCTAACAAATAAAACATTTATGTGAAAAACGTAACTTAGTACAATGAGCTAAGTGCAATGAGAGCTATCGTATAGAACATTCAAATAATGAGCACTCATCTGAATGTTGTGTCATTTAGTATCCACCACAAATATTATAGTTTAATGAAATGGTGTGCATGTAAATGGCTTATCTAGTATATTTAGGGATTTTCATAGTTCTCAATCCAGTAAAAAATCAAAATTATTTGAAAGGTGGTAAAAACATGAACAATGTCATCATAACACCATATGACAACATGGTTTCTATGATATTTCTAATTCCTGACTATAAGACAGAGAACAAAAATTCCCTTTTATGAAACAAGATCCCTCCTACCCCTCCTGCTACACACTCACAGGAAAACATTTCTAGTACTTCCAAAATATATTAGAAAAATCTCCTGGATACTTGAGGCATTTTGAAGGACGTCACAGACAAAAATAGGTTATTAACATTATAAGTCTTAGGAAAAGTCCAAAAACAATAAATATTAGAATAAAAATAAATTGTCCTTTGTTTTTCTGAAAGCAGAATAGAATTTCTGTTTATCTCCAAAGAACAACCGCACAATTTTATGCATCTTCAAACTTTTTAAAATAAGATAATAACATAATTTAAACTGAATTTAATTTTGTCTTTTGATATATTTATTAATGGAATCAGAATGTACCTTCACATCCGTGAATGGCTGTGTGTTGGACAAATTTGCTTTATTCCATAAAGACTAGCAATGGAATAATTTCATGTCTATGTTAAAATATAGAAACTATAAAAATAACATATATTAAACGAGAATTGAAGTAACAATATATAACAAACTAGAACTGAGCTTCTGAATTTAATTACATGGAGAAGGACAATGAGTCTGTCGGTTTTAGTAGTCATAATAGAGAAAGTTTCCTTAGGGCTTACTAGGTACCTGAAGCTGCTGTTAATGCCTTTTGCATATTAACACATTTAATACTCATAAGAACCCAAGAAATTGATGCTATTTTAATTAACCCAAATTTACTGATGAGGAAGCTGAAGTACAGAGATTAAATTGCCCAAACATAACATAGCTAATGAGGAAAGAGCTGAGATTCATACACAGCAGTGTGGCTCTGGTCACCAAACTTCAACACACTGGGGTGCCCTGGAAGCTCTGTGTGCTATGAACCTCTGTGAATCACTCGTGGGCTCTCCTTTCCCATTGACTGATGAGGCCTCAGACTGGTGTGTGTCTGTTATTATAGTCCAGTGCTACATCAGAGTTTACTTTTATTTGATGCTTACCTTTAATTTTAAAATGCAAAAAATATTACAACCAATGAAGAATAATTTAATAAAGCATTATTTCATTTGTAGAAGAAAATGATTGAGCTCATAATATATGAAAGGCATCATTTATAATGCTGGTAAAGCAAAATTAATGATTCCTGGTACTTCTCCTGAAGGGGTTTATGACTAGTGAATGTTGTTTACTCTGTTCAGAATGTCCTTCCCACATTTTACCATTCCCAATTCCACCAACTCAAATTTGAAAATTCTACTTTCTTTTTTTTTACTGAAGTATAGTCTATTTACAATGTTGTGTTTATTTCTGGTGTATAACATAGTGATTCATTTATACATGTATATATATTCCTTTTCATATTCTTTTTCATTATAGGCTGTTACAAATTATTGAACATAGTTCCTATGCTATACAGTAGGAACTGTTGTTTGTCAAACTCCCAATTCATCCATCCCCAACCCTTTTTTCCCTGGTAACCATAAGCTTGTTTTCTATTTGTAAGTCTGTCTCTGTTTTTTAACTGAGTTCATTTGTGTCTTTATTTTTTTTTTTTAGATTCCACATATAAGTGACATCATATGGTAATTTTCTTTCTCTTTCTAGCTTACTTCACTTTGTATGATGATCTCCAGGTCCATCCATGTTGCTGCAAATCGCATTATTTTATTCATTTTTATGGCTGAGTAGTATTCCATTGTGTGTGTGTATATATATATATATATATATATATATATATATATATATATATATATACCACAACTTTTTTTTCCAGTCATCTGTCAGACATTCAGGTTTTTTCTATGTCTTGACCATTGTAAATAGTGCTGCTATGAAAATTGGGGTGCATGTATCTTTTTGAATTAGAGTTTCCTCTGGATATATGCCCAAGGGTGGGATTGCTGGATCACAGTATAAATCTATTTTCAGTTTTTTAAGGAATCTCCAAGCTGTTTTCTACAATGGCCATACCAAACTACATTCCCACCTAATATCTTTTTTTTTGTATATATATTTTTATTGGTAGTATAGTCAGTTTACAATGTTGTGTCAATAACTGGTGTACAGCATAATGTTTCAATCATACATGAACATACATGTATTTGTTTCCATGTTTTTTTCACCATAAATTACCACATGATGTTGAATATAGTTCCCTGTGCTATACAGTAAGAACTTGTTTCCCACCTACTATCCTTTGATAAGAACTTCCTTGACTGCTTTGAGCACCAACAATTTTTCTTTAATTTTATTTGAATATGATTTTGCATAGATCTTTTTAAAATTTCTTTAAATGTTTTCCTACAATAAATAAATTTAAATAGTATAGAAGGATATGAAATATTTTTTATAAAGTTTCCTCTGTTTGTCTTCTGTCTTAATTTAACTCCCTAAAACCAAGCAGTATTCACAGGTTAGTACATAATGTCACCAAAAAAATGAGCCAACAGTAAAACATAGCAAAATTTTTAATGTCCATACAAACATACCTATATTTGTATCGATCACAAGGTTAACATTTATTGGTTTATTTATACAAGTACAAACTAGAAAGTGAGATCCACTAAAATAAGAAAATGTTTTGAAACTCCTAGGAGAGGGCTTTAGAAGCAGCATAGTGTATATATTTGGTTGAATAAATACATCAATTCATGATTTCATCAAACACACAAACACAAACACAAACACACAAACCCACACACACTTTGACTTGATTTGAAAATAAAGAACTGGATAAAATGCCAATCTCTCCTTACAGATAGCAAGGCTTATTTGAATCTCTATGTTTTTACTTTCTTATTTAGAAAATAGTGGTAATAGTATATATGTAAAGAGATCTTGTAATAATGGGCATTTTTCCAAGTAAATTTTAGAGCCTGCTACAAACTAAATTATACAACAATATAATTATACAATTATACAACACATATTTTCTACATTCAAATTCTTACTAAAGCATAAATATATGATTATTTATAAATATAATTTTGTATTTTTTATGATTATAGGAGTAAATAACCTATGTAGCAGATAACTGTCTATACCTAGAGATCTCATTTATAACATAAACCTGAAAATTATGCATTGTTTTGATTTTTCAGAGTAGAGTACCTGGAATTGTTAGCCTAAAAGATTTTTAAGTAAAATGCTATCAATCATTTATGGAAATACTATGATAGACTCATCATCAATGAAGCAAACCCTGTGCAATTACTATTCTTGGACCGGTAATCAATTCAAAGCCATTTTCTCTCACAGTGCTTCATGTATTCAAGAATTGTTGTTTGTGCGTTTTAATGCTGACTGAGTTTTGGACTTTTATCAGACCACTGAACAGGTGAAATTCTTCCAGAATGGTACAGTTGACCTATTCATACCATGGTCTCACCTGCAGTTTTGCAAAACACTCAGTAGTAATGCTATCCAATATTAATTAAAACATTTCAACTCTTCTGTATGATCATTATTCAACAGAGTTTCACCAGTTTCTTTCATAGTGAAAGGGATACAAAGATAGATGATTTTTGAAAGTATCTGAGACTCGGTTTCAGCACAATGGCAGCTGGCTCATGATTGAGATTATGCAGCAATGTCTTCTATTTTTCTCTCACAGTTATATTTAGCTCCTATAAAAGTCATCTCTGGGAAGATATTTGTGAGCAATAGTTATTATTCAAAACCCAACTGAACTGATACACCAAATCTTTATATTTTTTTTCTCCAAGGTTAATGAATATTTACAAAGTTAATCAAGAATTGATATAATAATTCAGGAAATTTCTGGCAGATACTTTTTTTGCTTTGAATAATCAAGAATTTTGCTAACATTCATCAAATTGAAAGGGTAATCACTGAACTATTTATTTTTCACAGCAGAACATGAGAGACTTGGAAATTAAGGGAAGAGTTGGAAGAAATTCCCCAACTATCTGCCCATTACCAACCAACATTAGGGTGAAAAAAATCATTTTCTGCAATGGACAATGAGTGGACTCATGCACTTCTGCATTCATTCAGTAAACATATATGCAACATTTACCTTGATTAAGGCACTATGACAACAACAAGAACACAAAAGTTTCTTAGACATGACCCCTCCGCTCAAGGAACAAACCATCTGAGAGACAGACTGAAATAGTAAAAAAAAAAAAAAAAAAAAAAAAAGTCTTATAACTGAAAATTGACTTAATGATTCAAAGAGGTAGACCAGGAAAAGAAACAACTAATTACCTTGGGTTTCAGAGATAGTTTGAGCTTATTTGTAACTTAAGAAAGAGCCAAGAATTGTTTTTAAAAATAATTCTATATTTTAAAAGATTTGAAAGTTTTACTGAGGTCAAAAACGTCAAGCACTTAATCTTTGTAATATGTGTGGTTTCAAAGCCTAGGTTTTCAGTAGACCATCGATGATACAGTAAGAGATATTCTCTGGGTAGTCCTGTATCTTAAATAAATAGTATTATTTACTGATTTTGTTTTTCCCAATGCTTTGTTTTCCTTAGAAAACAAAATTGCTTGAATCATATTAATGGACAGAAAGATAGCCCAAGATAAGGAAGAACTTGATAAAGCCTGGCATTGAAAACCAGATTTTCTGTGAGGAGTGAAAAGTTGAATTCTAGTCTAAATTTGTGGAAGAAAAAACTATGAATGCTAGTTTTTTTGATATTCTATGAAAAGTTTGCAGTTTTATGTTCCATATCTCACCCTTTTTTTTTACCACTGGCTATAGCCTACAATATTCATTCATACATAAAAAGTAATTCAGGTAAGCAAAATCACCCTCAATCACATCATCATGGCTGACTTTTTCGTGCATTGCCACATATTTTATTTTCTTATATATATTTTGTACAGTGGAAAGTAAAATAAATGCTATCAAAAAAATCTCATTCTCTTTCTCTTTTTTGTTGCACTTGCTTGTTTTCTTTCAACAGTGATACAGAAAATAAAGGTAGTGTTATTCCCTTTAGAATGAAGAAACTCTGACTCTAAATTGGGGTGCCCCATGATATAGACATAAATGAAATGCCAATGTTTCTTTTTTGCCGCTAAATGCCGGAGAATGTGAGAAGCATGAATACACTCTGGGATATTTAGAAAGATAAGCCTTAGTTTGTAGTAGAGAACTTGAGAAAGCTGAATTTCTCTGCATAAAAAAATGTGGGGAAGTACAATATGCATTGTACATTTGGCTTTTTAGATTGTCAGCCAAGAGAAAGGGGAGAAGAGAATCGTTCAAGCTGGTGAGAAGCCAGTACTCCAAATGGGGGTTAAGAAGGAGATACACTCACTACCAGGACTCAGTTCCCAAGTGACTTTGAAGAGTGAGGAAGAGCAACACTCAGTATTAAGCTGTACTCTGTGCTCTGCTGTGTACTACCATCTCCCCATTGTGCCAGATTTTCATAGCATTTAGCCCACACAAACTTATTTAATTGGTTCTTTTGGGTTGATGGAGGATGATGAGCTCATCTGAGGATGAGAGGGGGAAAACATGGTTAACAGATGCTTCACATACAGAGATGGAAATGGAGAGTCGGAGGAGCTGACAGGAGCAGCAGGACCAGGTAAGAAGTGAGCACTTTCAGGATTCTCCAGAGGCGTTAGGAAGAATGATTATTAAATCATGTGAGATGGTGAGGTGAGTTTGAGCCAATTTTAACTAAATTTTAAAGGCCAACATGACCTTTACAAACTAGAAGTTCTGAGGAACATATGAGAAGTTCCCAACTGGCATGCATACACACACATGCACACTGCCAGGTCTGTATCATGCCCCCACCCACCCAAATTGATATGTTTAAGCCCTAATTCCCAAGGTGACAGTATTTGGGGTGGGGTGTTTGGGAAGTAATTAGGTTTTGATCAGGTCATGAGGGTAGGGTCCTTGGATACCCTTATAAGAGACCAGAGAACTTGTTTCTCTCTCTATTTCACTCAGTCTGTCTCCTTGTCTGTCTGTCTATCTGTTTCTCAACTATGTGAAGACATAGGGAGAAGTAGATTGTCTACAAGCCACAAAGAGAGCCCTTACCAGAAATTTAATTAGCTGGCGCTTTGATCTTGGACTTCTGTTCTCAGCTTCCAGAATTGTGGGACAAAAATATCTGATGTTTAAGCCACCCAGTCAGTCTGTGGGATTTTGTTAGAGTAGCCCAAACATACTAAGACACACACACACACACACAACTTCTATATACACACACACACAAACTTCTATATATACACACACACACACACACTTCTATACACACACATGCACACACACACAAAACTTCTATATATTTGCAGTTGGACTAGAATTTTGTGCTACTGTTTTCTAATCTGCTCCTTTATTTAGTAGGGTACCATGGATGCTTCCCCAATTCATTAAATAGGGGAATTTACTGTGACTTTCAAAAGCACCATTCTGTAGATATATGTAGTTCATATGTTCAAAAAATTATTTATTTTATATATATTAAATAATGAATTATTTTTTAAACATCAATTCATGTTTTTGCATATTTCCCTTAAAATATTTTTCCTAGAGATAATAAAGTTGAATATTTTAAATATACTTGAAGTCATTTTATTATAATTTTAATATGCATTGTACATATGGCTTCCTAATCTTGATTATAAACATTGGTTTGTGGTATTTTCTTATTTATCTTTAGATTATTTCATAGTGACTAGTGCAGTGGCTGCACAAAATAGATATTCAGCAAATACCTCTTGGATATTGAAGTAATCAAGTATTTATATTACAAGACTACCAGCTGTTAAGTGATAATATTTTTTTGTTTTTGTTTCTTTCATGAGATTTGAGCAAATGTTTATAGTTTTATAGTAACTGTTATTAAGTTTTTATCCTCCTTATACTTTTATATTTGTACTTGTCAGTCATGTGACCTAATGTCTTTACACCATTAATTCTACTTTCCCTCACAATTAAAAATATAATAAAGGTATTATGTAAATTAAATCTTGAGACTACTTTTCCTAGATCTTTCAACCAAAGAAATGTTTTCAGAAAACTGCCAGTAAACCAATTCTTCTGTTAATACTTACAATGTGTCCAGGGCTTTACTATACTTTATGACTGTTTTGACAAAAGTATTAAGCTCTTTGGAGAGATAAAACCAATACATTTGAAATCTGAGGGAGCCATTTATCACAGGATGCAATTACTAAGTGACATAGTGCAAAGATGTTGTTGATCAATCATTGAAAAAATAAGCAGAAAAAAATTAAATGCAATTGTCTTAATAAAGATACACACTTGTATTTCAATTACAGGCCAGCACATAAAAAACAAGAAATTTGAGCCCACAGCATAATGTTTCAAAGGATTTTGTTGTCAAGAAAAGTTTTGAGTGATAGTTTTCAGGGAAATTAAAATTAAAACTACTGAGAACCTTGCTCCAAATTACAAATTTTCCTGAAACGTCATCAAATAACTAGAAGAACTCAATTTCTGTATCGTTTCTCTACTGACATTCTTGTAATCAACTCCATTTTTATTATTTATACATTCTCCAATTAGACCTCTCTTCAAAATTATAAAAGTAAAGATCCAATTTGGATAAATAAAAGCTCTCATATACACATATATAAATACATGAAAGCTTTTGTTTATATAATACATATTTCTATTATATATATATATATATTTACATTGCACATGAGTTTTGTGTAAGAATTGTGTAAGAATTTAGGGCTTATTGAATGAAAATAGCAAGGAAAAGAGAGAGGAAGTGGTGGGAACCAAATGGAAAACTTGGTGATCAAGAAAATTCCACAAGAAAAAAGTCACACAGCAAAGGTGAAAGAAGATATTTTTATTTGAGGTACATGGGGCTTAAAATGCTTCAAAGAAGCACATGACACATGTAATATATTAGAGCTGAAGATATGAACTTGGACATGATCTCTTTAGCACGTACACTTAAAATCATGAGAGCATTGATCTGCCTAGAAAAAGAAAAGTGGGGGAAAGTTACCCAAAAGCAGAACAAAATTTTGAACAAATACTTTCCACTGAGTCACAGTTGGAGAAATAGGAAGAACTCTTGAAGAAAGAAAATGATCAGTGCCACAGAGTAACACAAACTAGACTACTTAGGCTGAGAAGTCAAGGACAGGTGAAGTGCCAGGAAAATTTATAATTTGGAGCGAGGTTCTCAGTAGTTTTAATCGTACATGCTTTCAGGATAGGTGAAGCCTTAGAAAATGCTGAGGGACTTATTTTTCAAAAAAAGCAGTTTTGCTCAGATGATGTGAAAAGAACACCAAAGTGATCAGGTAATGAGAGCATGATCAGGGAGAGGACACAAAGATTATCATCCAGAAAATTTGGCAAGAAAAGAAAAAGAAAAAAAAAAGATTGCAGCAAGTTGGTAGGGTCTAGGACAAACATTTTTGTTGTCTTAAATACCATTGGCAGTATCTATTCTAAGTCCTGTAGGAGTGACTAATATAGATGAAGAGGGAGAGAGATACAAGATGTCAGTTAGAAGAGATAACTGATTGGGCAAGGTGCCTAGTATTTGGAAGACTAAGTTTCAAAGTTACAGATGAAGGGTTATTTTTAACAAAAATGAAAAAAATACCTTAATAAAGGTATACAGTTTCATATGTAGGTGTCAATTTTAGTAAATAAGGAGAAATCTGCTGAAAATATGAAGGGAGACTAGAATAGAGTTAGAAATTTGGGACAATTGGAGATATTTTACAGAGCTGCTATTTAAATAAATAATTAGGTAATTAATAAACAATACAAAGTTGAATTGTAAAGATTACTGATTAGTATTGAGGAGTCTCTACTTTAGCCTGCAACTGAGGATATCATTATGTCCAATAAAGAATAAAATCTAGACTTCAATAAGGAGTCTCTTTATTTGAAGATACTGTTGCAAATAGGGGTAGGAGAATGAATTATAGCAATGGGAGAAAGGGACTGTTGCAACAGGGATAATAGTTTGATCATAAGATCTTCAAGCATCTCCAAGTTAGGCAAAGATGGGCATTCATTAGGCAAGATGGCTTCTCGTTCATAGGGAGGAGTAAACATGCTAGCAAGAACCAGGTGTAGGGGTATGGGGATAAGCACATGGTGTGATCAGACATTTGACCAGCAAATGTTTTTCCTTGAGATCAGTAGATTCTCTAGAGGGGCCATTAAGGAGAGATTTTCTGCATTCATATTCTTACTCAAGAGCGGGTCAGGTCAAGGACCTGTGTGAAGAGAAGACCCTTGACTGAATTTGGGTAAGGACAGATTAGCATTTTGCCCTGTTTGGCCAGTGAAGGCAAATCATTCAGCTAATCATTTGTGTGACAAATAATAGGAATTTTAGGATTGTGTCTGTCGCTGTCATAGGTGAATAAGAAGGTCAGTCCATCTGGGAGTCTTACTTTAGTCAAACGGGGGCTGATGGCTCTTTAAAAGATACTCTTTCCCAGCTGCAAAGGTTGGGGAGGTTTCTTAACTGTTGCTGTTTTTCAGGAGCACAGGGCTCAGGTAAAGTTCAACATTATCAGTCATTATTGTCTCAGATGTTACTGGATCACTAAGAAGAAATGGAGAAAATGAACTGTGCAGTACTGGAGAACAGCAAAATGAAAATAATGTATATTCTGATGGGGCAAAGCTTTTCCAATGGTGTGAAGTGATCATAATTGAATGGCTCCCTCTAGAGACAAGGATGGAGAACAGGCTTCCTGCCTGCAGGATGCTGATGTGGAGAAGAAAAAGCAAAAATGAAATCTCAACCATTACAAACAGACCTGGAAAACTAATTGTTTAAATGAAACAGGAGAGAGAGTGTGTGTGTGTGTGTGTGTGTATGAAAGTCAAGGTTGCAATAAATTTTGTTGCAATTTTCCTAAATTTTATGCAGTAGCAGTAGAAGATCTAGCCATTCAAATCACATATGAAGCGTCAGTGACAGATAAAACAAAATTCCACTATGATTATATCCTATGAGTCACTCTTTCTAATGTAACAAGTTCTGGCTTACAGCTTGCACACAGATCAGGAGTTGTCAATATTGTCAATATTGGGAATTAGAGAGATGGGCTGGGCATATATATTTATGTAATTGAATGCAGCAAAAGTTATACAGACATAACTTAATCAATGATGGTGTGTCAGTCAGTGTCCCTGGGGAAAAAGAACTGACAAATCCTTGATAATATGAGACTATTTTAATAAAGGGGAGATTTACAAAGTTGTGTGACTGTGAAGCCAACCCCAAGGAACAGAATAGGGAGCCTGCGTTACTCCTAAGCCAACCTTCAGGGACCAGGTCTGGAGTAGAGACCAGGGAAATAAACTGCCTAATCCCATTCTCCCCAGCTCTTCCAGTCACTGCCTGTTGATGAAGGCACATCAGCCACAGACCAGGATGGAGAAGGGAGAGAGTAGGTCTGGAGGTGCAAATAGAAGAGTTCCAGGTTTGGGAGGAGGGGGATTGGTGATTAGGCAAATAGCTAGCTGCTTTTTTCTTGTTAAATACGTGAGCCACATGACTGCCGGCTGAATACGCTGTCTGACTTCAGTACAGCAGTGTCACCAAACATCTAGGTAGGATTCATGTGAAGACACAGACAAACACAAAACTCTCATATCACTTGCAATCTAAGTCCAGAATCTGGAAGGAATTCCCCCGCTAAGATTAAGGTAGATAGAATGAGAATGAGGACAATCTGTCCCAGGTTTGTGTCATTGCATGCCCAAGTTTTACACCCTGAAACGGAGAGGAAAGGGAATATTTTGAAAGCTACCCTATCATGGTGTGACTATGTCTTCCATGGGACTATTGCCATATCCTCCCGTAGGATGAGGATTTGAGAGCTACGTTCAAAAACAGAATACAAGTTTAAAGGTAATCCAATCCACCATGCTATTTGATTTGAAGTATTTGGCTTCCACGGTTAATTATGAGGGGGAAAAGCTACAAACAAACTCTGTGAAGTGATTTTGACCTAAACACACATATCTCAGTTTTTGGAAGAACAAATAAAAGAAGCAAAGTAAACAAATCACATGGAAGATATCTAATAGTTTAATTTATATGCTTAGCACAACGGAAATATGTCAAATTATTACTAAAAGATGAAGAGTAAAATTTTTCTAAAGCCCTTGAAATAGTCACAAAATTTAGCTTGTATTGAGCATAACAATACTAGAAGTAAATAAGTAATATTTTAATTCATCATGATTCAAGAAAATCAGCAAATAGTAATAAAAGTTTCTTTAAAATATTTATATTTTGGAAATATAATGTGAAGCTGCAATTAGACCACCTTTAGTAAATAAAACAAAAGCATTATTTATCAATCTTCATAGAAGTGAAAAACTTCAGAGGAAAATTTACATTTTTGTAAATTGAAAATTATTGGCAGAATAAGTTGATAAATTAAAAATGATAATCATAAATCAAAAATGAAATAAAATAATCCTTTATTTCAAGAATTAGAAGAGCCATAAAATATGTGCACTGAAAATAATGTATATATATGAGTATTATAGCTAAATTAATAGAATAGGAGATATAAATATTAAAATCTATTAGATGAAACAAATAGTTTGTCTGTGGTAGAAGTTAAGAAAATTTTTTAGAAAACAAAATAACTACATTTAACATGAAAAAATGTATATATTTATATTGGGAAATCCTATAAATGCAGAACTATACATTACTTTACAATCATATAGTAATATAAATAAAATTTAGTATATTTTATTTTATATGTATTTTGCACATAATATTTTTGCTATATTTATTTTTATATTTGTTATATATTTATTTACATATTATATATTTATATATATTATTATATTTTATAAATATAATATATATTTATAAACATACATGTTTGTTATATAACATTTTGTTTTATTTATTATATTATGCTCATATTTTATTATAGTTATTATTTGTTCTATATTCCATAAGCTACATTTTACTATATTTTCCAACTTTGAAAGAAAAAACTTGAAATTATATAAAATAAATGTTCTTTTAGGAAATACAAATTGATACATTTTACATGTGAATTCTTACAAAATGTTGAGGAAATAGTTCTCACTTTTATAAACTGATCTAAAGCAAAACTCAGGATGAAACATTTTTTATTTCTCTCCTGCTGTTTGCTGTGTTTCTTGATTTCCAGTGGTGTTACAGTTTTTTTTTGTTTTACTTTATTTTCTGTTTTACAATGGAATTATTCATGGCAAGCAATGCAGCAATAGGGTCTCATCCTATAAATACATAAATACATACAGAAAAAAGTGACCAGTGCGAGTTTTCCTAGTCTGCGCCATGGAGAAGCATGTTTACCTCTTGCCTCTAAAGTCTCCCTCTCCATCCACTCACCTGTCATGACTCTATGTTATGTGGCCATCCTTCTCTTTCTTTCATGAGTAGCAGTACCTTTGAAATGTTAAACGTTTCTGTTTAATTCCCTTGATCTTGTTACTACAGAAATGTACATTTTTAGTTTTGTATTGGACTAAAGTGGGCCAAAAGTTCCAAGTCTGAGTATTGGATGATGAGTGCACGGAACCAAATGAGCTCCATGGGGACCCCATCTTCCTCCTTCTCATTGCTGTCAGATTGATTTTCCTAAAGCATGGCTTTTATGTACCTAATTGCCAATAAATTTCCATGTTCTCCACAGGGAAGTATACATTTTGAAGTCAGGAAACCTACTCATGTATGAAAAATTGTGCTGAACACTGGAATTTGACACAACATTGTAAAATGATTATAAGTCAATAAAAAATGTTGAAATAAATAAATAAATAAAATTTTCTAGCCAAAAAAAAAAAAAAGGAAACCTACTATAGGAAAGGTACACTAGGCTCCATTTTTAATCTACCTTTTAAGCTTTATCGCCTGCATTCATCATTATAACACAAAGCCTCAATCCACGCTTGACTATTCATCCTTACTTTTTCTCATTATACCCTTTTCGTTTGCTGCACTTTCATTCGTTTTCTTTCCCAGTGATGTCCTTTTTCCCCATTTTTCTATGTCCAAAAGAGTTCCATGTTGGAAGTCCTATCCCCAATTAACTTCCTTTCTCGGGACTTTCTAGGTAGGTGCTGCATTCAGGAAGGCAAACACATCAGTGAACAAATCTTTAACTCTCTTATCAAATAAAAAGCCCTCTCAAAAGACTTTATCTGCAGATGGCTAAGTCCAGTGACCAATTTTATGTATCTCATCTGCGTGTTTTCACACAGTGGACAAAGAACATGCTAGATCCTCATTTATATGGTTTTAAGTTACTATTTACACACAATAGCCTTCACAGAATTGTTCTAAAACAAATGATAATGGCAAACATTTGTTAAAGAAATGAATGAAATAATTCATTGTGTGCTGGCCTCTAAAGGAACTTGAGGCTACTCCATAAGTGATCCTGTCAATTCACTGGGGACAATCTGCTAATTTAACGCTGCCAGCATTTTCTTTCTGTGCAGCAAAGAGATTGAATTTGGCTCTGCTTCAATAGGCCACTTGCTTATGTAAATGCAAAGCTCAAATATTATTCTGAAATAATATGCGAAACCAAGAGGGTATGCTGTTCGTTATATTGTTTAAATTTTCTGTAGCAGTTTCTCTCAGCTCAGAGCCAGAAAAAGCGTGGTGTTTTCTGCTCTTGTCTCTTATGTGGCCAGCTATCCGAAAATTATAATTTGTTTATCTGTTAGATTTCTCTTTTGGCTTTAACTGATGGAGGCTCAGGGATAAACTTTAAATATAAATACGACTTCCCTAATTTTTTGGTTCCCACCTTAATTTAAGGATCACCTTCTCAGTATGGCAAATATGTTTATTTATTTCTCAATTTGTTGTTTTCTGATGAGGAACTTTTTAGGTATTATGATTAAGTTATTTTTTTAAATGTTTTTAATTGGATGAAGGATTTTTAAATTCTTTAGTACTTCACAATTTTCAAGTCTTACACACATTATTTCATATAATCCCGTAATAGCCTCCTTTTAACCTCCCACCCCTTCTCTCTCTCCACTGTTAACCAACCACTACTTTGATCTCTATATCTGTGAGTCTGTTTCTTTTGTTGTTTTAACGTCACTGCTAACACTATTTTGTAAAATAAACTATAAGTGGTTTTGTATATAGCATCGGTGCTTATTTGCATTTATCTTTTACTTGCCGTTCTGAGTTGACTTAGGCAAAAACAACACTTAACCTAATAATCACTAGGAATTATCTTACAATAATTAGTTGCTAGGATTTTTCTGGTTTCACTTTCTTTGGGTTACCGTGACTAACTCATCAGGAAGTCCTGCGGAATCTCCTGTAAAACTGATCCTAAATCTGTCATTTTTGCCCATTCTTACCTCTCTCCTTAGCTCCACCCACTACCATGTCACACCTGGATTAGCTCAAGATATTCCTAAAATGTCCTCCCTTATATTTTATTCCCAGTAATGCATTGTCCTCACGGTAGCAGAGAGATTATTTAAAACGTATATCATGTTATATAACTCACTTGCTTAAAACCACACGCATTTGAAATCCAGCTATGACTCCTTACCTCAGCTTTCACAACTTACATGTGTGTTTCACGCACATTCCTGTGACTGCTTTTTTTACCCTTTTCTCCTTCCCTACAATGTCCCTGCCACTCAGCCTTTTTATACTTCCTTGAACACCCACATTTCTGCCTTAGTGATTTTTCTCTTCCTTCAATGTCTCCTCTATTTTTCCCATGGTTGACTCACATAATTTACCTCAGTTTAAATGTAGCCTTCTGAAAAACTCCTCCTTCATCATCAGACCTAAAGTCGGCCACCCCATCACACAGCCTACGAAATCAACTGTATTTTAATATTCTGATATTATCACTCGTATCTCCATCCATCCAACGATCCATCCATCATATGTTCTTTCATTGGTTCAACAGCACCCATCTAAAACTCAAGATCCTTAAAAGAAGAAACATCATTCTTGTGTTCACTACTTTCTTCTGGACCTACACTGATGCCTAACATATAGTAGATAGTCAATAAGTAAATGTTAAACAATAACTCTTAACCTGAAAAACACTCATTACTGTTTTGCATGTATCACTGCAGTTAATCTTCACTGTAAAGTTGTCAAGTGGTGACTGGTGCCATCCCTTCAATGAGTGAGGAAACTGAGGCTTAGTGAGGTGAAGTAACTTGTTCAATGATATACATATATATAATATTAAAAATAAATTATTTGCTTTATTTCAAATAAAATCTGCACTCCACTACCCGTAGTCACACTCGCTCCAATGTTTAATGTGAGTTGGCCAGTTCGAACACATACGCATCCATAATCATATAGCAACATTTTGTGAGTTTTTTAACTGAAATTTGCATAGTATCTAAGGTTTAATACTGAACTGTATCTTTTCCAGTGATCTTTATGCTACAGAGATTCATTCTTATTGACATCTTATGGATCTAGTACAGTCTTTGAATAGCTTTGTGATATTCTTCCATGTGAGTAACTACATTGTCTTTTCTAGGTCTTCATCTTTAGGCCCTTGGGATAATACCAGATTTTGCTATTCCACACAGTGTTGTCTGAACATCTTCATCCTTAACTCCTATGTACCTGTGAATGGAGTTAATAGTCTCTTAGTAGATATTGTATAGGCTGTAGATTTAAATGAAACACTTAAAATATGCAAACCTATTTGTGAATGCACCATATGAATTTTTCTAGGAAAGGATATCTTTACTTTGTCAAATTCTCAGAGATATCGGGATCCAAAATATTTAAATACTTAAAAGCAGAATTGCTCCGTCATATGTTCTTAATATTTTCAATGTTAGTAAATACTGACAATTTTCCAAGTTGACTGCACATATTTATGTTATTTCTAGCAATGGACATATTTTCATAAGGTTAATATCCATTTCTTTTTTTGCTTTTGCATACCTGATTAAAAACCAGTATCTCATTGTTATTTTAATTTACTTTTCTCTGTTTAATTGTGAAGTTTATTTTTATAAATAAAAATGGGGTTATTTTTATCATGTATGAAAAACATAAAGAAAATTAACTTTTCACTTTGTAGTAACTTTGCATCAATGGCCTCATATGTCACTTTTCTCTGAATCTAAACCCTTTGCAAAGTTTTCCCACCGTGCATGGGAAGAAACTCCCACCTGTAAATTCAGTCATGAGTTGACTAACTGAGTGACCACAGTATTGATGCTGCCAGTTCTAAGCCTGGATTTCAGGAAGCCCAGAGTATTCTGCTTGCCTTTCTTCAGCCTTTACCATTTTCATTGGAAAGATATCGAGGCTGACCTGCAAGTCAGAGAAATAGGATGAAAGACACATGGACCATCACTTCCCCAGCTAAGCTACTCTGGCCAAACCAGCCTTGAGTGAAGCCTCCAGCCCATCTGCAAATGCATGAGCCAGATTACCCAGAAGCCTAAGGGAGCCTGGATGAGATCTGCAAATCCAAGATCTCCTGACTCATGAGATGTAATAATAAATGTTTAAACCACTGGGATGTGAGATGGTTTGTTTGTCAACAGTAGCTGTAGGTTACATATATCATATGTCCACAAAGTTTATTTGTCCTAGGAAATAAAAAAAAATCAATTTTAATGATTCAGAGATATTTTCATTCAAATAGTAACATGCTTTAAATAATTTATATATTACCTTTTTTCCCCCTGAACAAACTTTGCAGTAGTTAATTTTCTCTTAGGTATAGAATATTTAGCAGTTATAATATAATATATACTTAAGTACATATTTTTCTTTAATTTTATAAGAATAAGCTAAGATCAGAAATGTCAATTGTCAAAGGGTGATAAAGTATTGAGTGGGACTTTCAAACATAGACACACACACACACACACACACAGACTTAATTTCATGAAACAAGGCAGGTGGTGAAATAAAAGCTGTTTTTAATCCTTAAGGATTTTCATGGTGTGAATGAGAACAAACTTGATTTTTTTTTCACACCTGCATTGTAGTCATGGGGCATTAACATGCATAGAACTTGAAGAATTAGAAGAAAATAATTTTGAAAGAAGCACATCTTTGAAATAAATCTCCATGATTTCATCTATGGAAGCAGTTTCTTTTCTCTCTTTCTCTCGCTTTAACTACATTAACCTCAATTTATTTTTTGTGTGCTCTCAGCTTTTTAAAAAAAATCAAATAATAGCAATTTGATAGTGTTTGTAATTTAACCAATAAAAATATTAATATAACCAATTATCTTCAGCACATGTGAAATAAGAAAATAGTAATAGTGCTTATTATTTAAATATGTTAGAACTTTACCATCTGGAATTTCAACATTATGAAAATGACTAACCAAATTCCCTTCATTCTTTGCAGAAATTTACAGTAATAAGATCATATACTAACATTTTTACAACTTACAATTTTCTTGAGATTTTAAATGGATAAATAATTGAGAGGACCTATGCTACTTGTGACTTAGTTTTTAAGAATTTAAGATAAGTTAAAAAAAAGTAATATGGTAATATGGAAATTCAACTTTTATCCACTTATCCTCCATAATTTATAAAAATTCTTAATTCTATCTCTTTTCTTCTGCTTCTATCATTAAAATCACTGTTTTTTAATATAGTTTTTATTTCCAAGGTCTGCCACTTCTTATTTCTAAATCATTCACATTGCTTATGTCATAATTAGAATAAAACAACATAAATCTCCCTGTCAAAGCTTTGTAGAAGTAGTTAATAGGGTTCACTACTTTTTTGTTGTTGTGTATCTCATATATCATACTCATTGTGTTGAGAATTGGAGTTTTATCATTTACTATTTATTTGTTTTGTAGTGGCTAGTGAACAGGGACTATAATAGGATTTAATAATTGGTTATTCAGCTAATAAAATGACCTGGATCAATGCAAATCATGATATCCAAATCTTACACATAGCAATGAAATATAAAACTATATTAGCAACTTCAAAAAATAGCTAAAATGTAATTATTTAAATCTCTGTGGCAAATGCATCATTTTTCGGTAATCAAAGAATTAGTAATTACAGATTTACTAAATATCGTTAAATTAGCAAACAACCAAATGTTAGAAAATATAATTTAAAGCCCAGGTACTTTACAAAATTACAGATTGTGAATTGACATCCAATGCATACATTTTGTTCTCTTACCTTCAGCATGTCACACTCTCCTGGAAATCTATCCAAAAATGCCATCTCTTGTTAAGATGGATGTTTAAAGAAAAAAAAATGAATAAACATTAACTAAGTATTGTTCTTTACTTTTCCAGTAGGGCCATGATAACAAATCAACTATCATGACTAGAAAACAACACATTAACTTACTAATAAATAACAACCTAGTTATCCATCTGGGTATTGAATATCGTAATGAGGAGTGTCATGAAGACTTACGTTAATGCTAATCACCCATTCTCTCAACAAACACCTTCTTTACTGTCTGCTCTGCACAAGGCATAGTGATTGATCTTTTCCTTTTTTGCCCTTAATTAGCTTTAGTATATGAAAGTACTCAATCTTTATAGAAACTATATTTTGAATGCACTATATTTTTGAAACAAGATAAAATTTAGGTTATAAAATACTTACTACATTATTTAATAATGAGTCAGTTTGCTTTCTTGAAAATTAAGCATTATCACATGTGATAGTTATGTATAAAGTCTCTGGCTTAAGCCAATAGAGGGTGGTATGTTATTCATTCTATCAGTATTATTTCTATATTATTTCTATAATTTTGAGAACTTCTTAAATTTATTGTATATACACTTCAATGTTTCATAGTAATGTTTTTGAAAGTACAATGTACATTTTTAGTAAGTATATTATTTTTCTACTAAGGTCTCATATAATGGGAAAGATGTCCTACCATGATGTAACAAAGGTTATAATTAGAACAACTATTTTATAAATCATTTAAAAGCATTTTGTTAAAACATAAAAAGAAAGTATTTTAAAAACAGGAAGTTCTCCTGTTAAAATGTTCATAGATAGTATCGCCTTAAACCTCAGTTTATTGATGAGCTCTAATGACTTGCTGAGATTTTATGTTCCCCATGTGTATCATTATCTTATAAAGTTATTATTTTCAAAGTTCATAATTTAGTTATCTACCCTGACGTGTTTCATTTATTTATACCCAGTGAGATGTATTATGTAAAAAACACTGTGCTGAGTAGATTTTTAAGTTATTTAAACATACGTAAAAATGGCTTTTGCTTTTAATATGTTCAAAGACTAGTAACAACCATATATACATATCAGACTATATATATATCAGACAAATAATATATAGATATAAAATTAGTGAAACTATTTTTTATTGTCCTTAGAAATTTTCATAGTGAAAAATTTTGTCTTTTTAACTAATGAATACTCAATATTGAGTATCTTCAACAATGTATTATTCCAGTTGAGGGTAATTTTATCTAAACCCATATGATATCTGAATCAGATATATCTGTCTAGATGCCACATACCAGTGTTTTAGAATTTCACTATGTTGATCATGGCCTAAAGTGAAATAAAGCCATTAAAAATCTGTTTCTATTATCTGAAGACAGTTTAAAGGTCCTTGAGAAAATTGAGTAGAGTGTTCTGAATATAAATTTAACCTACACACTCTTCCTAAATTTCTTATTTCAAAATGACCCTAAGCAATGACTTCCAGTTAGAGAGAAAAAAAAAAAGGCTTCTCTTCACACAGCCATTTAATTAAAAAAATATCACAAGTACCTAAATGAATAGTTAAAAATGAACATTTTGGATATCTTTGTAATACTTCAAAATCTACAATTGAAAAAATTTGAACCAGTTAATTCTATTACATGTATCCAACCAAATCTTACATTAAAATAAGAAAAATATATTGCCCACATATTTAAGGAAGTTTATGTTCTTTGTCATTGTTTGTATCTTTAATTTAACATATTACATTGACTAATGTAAAATAAAGGATATTTTATTAGCAGTGAAAAGTGATAAATAGAAATAAATGAATTTCCATTTTTGAAGATGATGTAAAGTGAAGCTGTCAAATAATCAAAAATCAAAAATCAAAGTGGATACTTAATCTTCAAATATAAAAACAAATATATAAACCATGAATAAAGAACTGAGGATATTGTATATGAAAATTTTCAAATTGTGGATTGGGGTCTTTGACATAGATAAGGCTTCACTTACCTTATAACAGTCACTAGCCATGTGTGAATACTGAACATTTAGAATGTGGCTGGTCTGAATTGAGATGCATTTTAAATATAAAATGTATACTTGCATTTCAAACAATTATGCAGAAAATGTAAATATATTATTCATAACTCCATACTGATTATATATTTAATCGATGATGTAATTATATTTTTCTTAAACTGTTATTAAATTAATTTAACTTTTTTTTTACTTTTAACAATGTGGCTACCAGAAAATTTAAAATTACATATGTAGTTCACAGTGTATTCCACAGGATAGTGCTGTTCAAAATGTTACTTATTGATCAGTTTATATGAAACATTATAGAAATTTCCTTTCAATATATGTAAAATCAAGAATGCTGGATTGTATTGTTGCAGTATATAATAAAGCATACTGTAATGTAAGAGCAAGTAATCATTATGGAGAGTCCTTAAAAAACTAAAAATAGACTTACCATATGATCTAGCAATCCCACTTCCGGGCATATATCCAGAGGAAACTCTAATTCAAAAAGATACATGCACCCCAATGTTCATAGTAGCACTATTTACAATACAAAGACATGGAAGTAATCTAAATGTCCATCGACAGATGACTGGATAAAGAAGTTGTGGTATATTTATACAATGGAATACTCTCAGCCATAAAAAAGAATAAAATAATGCTATTTGCAGCAACATGGATGCACCTGGAGAATGTCATTCTAAGTGAAGTAAGCCAGAAAAAGAAAGAAAAATACTGTATCACTTATGCTTGGAATCTTAAAAAAAAAAAGACACAAATGAACTTACTTACAAAACAGAAACAGACCCACAGACATGGAAAACAAACTTACGGTTACCAGGAGTAAGGGAGAGTGTGGAGGGATAACCTGGGATTTCAGGATTTGCAGATACTAACTACTATTATAAAATAGATAAACAATGAGATTCTACTGTATAGCACAGGGAACTTTATTCAATATCTTATAATAACCTATAATGAAAAAGAATATGGAAAAGAATATATATATGTATTTCATATAATTGTTTATATTCATATATAGTTTCAGATAACTGAAACATTATGCTTTACACTAGAAAGTAACACAACATTGTAAATAACTATACTTCAAGTAAAAAATTTTTTTAAAAGATCAGGTAATCATTACTGAAAGAAAAGAAAGACTCAAAGCCAAACAATATAATGATTTTAGGCAGTTCTTGAAGCCAAATTCAGGTACTTAAGTATATTTATAAAATGAGAGAAATAAGATTGTCCTATGAGAGATTTATGAAATCAACTATTCATTAACATGAGCTCAAACGTGCAGAATCACCTCAAAGAGACAAAATGGTTACCAGGACACCAAAAATGTTTGTAACCATAATACAGGTATAAAATGCTAATGAAAGACCAGGCTGATAAAAGGTTGTAGACTGACAATGGATATACAGAGAGCAAAGGACAGAGGCAAACATTGGGAATACTTATCTTGACACCGTGCAGGGAAGTGTTGAACACTTTAGGACAAGGTATCCAGTTGTTCTAATGGAAAATTATGCCTATGTACATGAACATACCAGATTATCAAAATCTGACATCTTTAAGTATTCTAATTATGCAAAAATGCTTGGTTTATTTCTCATTCATCAAGCATCTTTTAGGTAATTTCTATTCCCAGTTAACTTGTCTATGACTAAGAATGTGGTAGTTTTATATTTAGTTCATTGAACAGTGGTATTGTTCCTCATTTTTAATGGATTTCTATTTTAGCTTGATCCATTGGTTTTTATTTTCAGCTTTATTGAGGTATACTATTTGTCTCCTTTACAAAAGAAAATTGGTGTAGCTGAGAGCTGTTAAATCTGAGGACCTGATAAACAGAAATACCTGGTTTTAAAAGTTCATTATTAGAGCCAGGATTTGAAAAAATATGTGCCTGGGAGGTCAGTAGATTCTCCCAGGCAGCATTCTCCAACTATAATGCTGAGTGCACCTCTTATTTGATGTTTTCAAAATACACAGAGTTTATAGTTTAACAGTACCCACATTAATATATTCTTGTGATAGGTGATGCAATGGATACAAGTGTGTGTGCATGTGTGTGAACATGAAGGAGAGGGAAAAACACTTTCTATAATTAATTTTTCTGTGGTACTGTAATTGAAGCCATAAAAACGTGATGCTGGGAAGATTTGGAATTAAGAACAGAAATGTTCCTCGTGTCACACATTCTCATTAGAAGCAAGGACATATTTTTGAGACAAAGCTATGTTGACACTAAGGCATGACCATTGTTATTATTTACCTAATTTATAATTATTTGTACAACTTATCTAACATTAAATAAAATTATCCCAACCCTCCTATATTATCCCAAGAGCCCAAGTATAAAAAGAAGATAAATGGAGACAAAAATCTGTCATTGATAAAATACCAAGAGGAAAGATTCTGTTGCTTTCAGAACTATGATATAGTAAACTGTATTTTCTGCCATTGTTACTTAACATCAGTGCAATCATGATATTTTCAGCTGTTTTCCAGTACCTTGTACATCAGCTTGTGAAAATAATAGTCGCTCCTGAGACTCGGTTGTAGGAAATTTTATGTCACGGAAGGTTGTTGCAGAGGGAGCCAAGATTCTAAGGAGCAGTAAAATTTTAGCTGACTTTTAGAGTGACTGCTTAGAAGGAAAAAGTTAAACAGTGATCGATGAGGAGTGTGAGATCCTAGAGGGATAAACATCTAACCAAAAAATGAACACAGAAATGGTTACTTTCAAATTCCTCATTTTAGGAGAAAAGATCCAGGAATGAATAATTTTATTATCTACATGCTTAATTTTCTTGTGCAAATAAATTTAGCAGATTATCAGGATTTGAACAGGACTCAGAATGATACTGATATTTTTCCAAGATGTTTATTATAGCTCCACCTTGAAGCATTTGAGATAATGGTTTCAGCTCTTTTGAGTGTATTTATGAATTTCCTATTTCCAGTGACTATAAAATGTAATTGAAAGACTTGTTTAAATGCCATTTCCAAATGGAGCATGACCATATCACAGCACTACCTTATTTCGCTTTTGTTATTTCTCTCCCACGGGGAATTACTCACTTAATATACATGTTCTCTGAGAAACTGGTAAGCTTCATGAGTCCATGAGAGCGGGATGGATAGTTGTTTGGTCTTATTTCTGAGCTCAAAGTGGCTGGCAGGACTATTTCTTGATTAATAATTGACTAATACCCAGTTGATAATTTGGGTAATGTTTTGCCAAAAGTGTGAGGATATCAAGGTTTTATTTTTATTACAATGCAAGGCAATTCACTATACACATGTACAATGTTCTCAATCAAACCTATCCTGGCGTAGCACCCGGAAGGACTCACCTACACGCCCACCTTGGTTTGCGTAGACTTTTCTTAGTGAACACCATTCTTCCTTGGATTATCAGTGGTTAAGGACATATTTTATTTTAGGGATTGCAATCTGAGTGCCCACAGGGAAAAAACAAGTGTTGTAAATAATAAAACCAGACTTGAGTAATGATAGTCACAGTGTCACACTGGAAAGTCATCTAAAGAAAACAGGGACTACTTAACTCCAGCTAAGTGACAGTTTGAGAATCCATGCTCAGCACTGTCAAGACAATTGTTTCAGCTCATTTAATATTATGGAAGTTCCAAAAGTCATTATAAATACTTTACTTTTTTTTCAACCTTATCTACATAGTATTAGGACAGCAAATGGACCATAGCAAGCATTGCATCCATCTGTTTGGATTAGTTATAGCATGCAATAAAATAATATATTTTAAAAGATAAAATTGATCAAATTAAATAAATATGTATTTATTTGTTAGTTTACTAATGCTTCTCTATAAAGATATTAGATTATACCCATCATATAAATGTCAAAATAGTCTACTCTGAGAATAGTATCAGAAGTGTGTATGCTGTAACGTACATCCAGTTATATATTCAGTGAAGATTATTTCAAGATGTACTCCCATTTCCTCTTAAAATGTTATAGCATAAAATTCAGATAATACAAGAGAATTTTACCTCCTCTACCCAAAGAGCCATTTCAAATACTGCAACCTAATAGTAATACTGAAAAAGTTGTTTTAATTCTAGAATTCATTAAACTGTAGTTGAGGTACTCAAAAGCAAGTATGACATCTTATTTAGTCTCTCATTTTCTAGTGCTAAACCCTATGTTTGTAGCCTATTAGTATGTCCAATGATGTCAATGAATTAAAGAATAGTTAACAATTAAAAACAACTTTTCTAAAAACAAACCATATGCAGTTAATTTACTAACAATAACCTTAAATATAAGTTTCTGAGGTGTTACAAAATAAATTCATATAGGTAAATGTGACCACCTTTCTCTTAGAAATACTTGGCTGAAACCCTCCAATAAGAGAATCCGGGACAGTTTTCCTTTTTAGACTCTGACCCATAACACACTCTCCTTTGCCCCGATTCCATATTTTCTTTCTCACCTAAGCCTCAGCCTTGCACTAGTCAGATCATGTCTCTTGGACACATGCTAACTGAGAGTGCTCCCTTTTGGTACTCACCTTTCTAAATTACACCACTTAAAGTAGTTATTCAGTTCTAATAATAAAATTACATGTGTGACATCTCATACATTTCTTCGTGTTCCTTGTTAACCAATACACACACATTCTCTTTGTCGAAAGTCCATTCTAATGACAGTATGCTCGCTCCCAGGATGCTGTGATAAGTAACAAAAAAAAATCACCTTCGAAAACACTGGGCTCCTAATCTTGTATTTCATGATCCCTTCTGCTGATTCTGAGTTCTCAGCTTGGCTCCCCAGCCTCCCTCCCTGTCCAGGGATGGGTAATAGGTAACACTCGTTAAGTTCCTCGGTCACCTTGGATGAATGAAAAAACATTGTTATTTTTTTGCACCTCAAACCTCTCATATCAACGACATAGTCCTTTAAAAATACATACAATGTAATTAATTGACAATTCTTATTTACAAAAAAATGGGTAAAATAATGAAAACCTCTTTATCCTTCAGGTGAAATAGGTAAAACACACATACACATGCACACAAACTCACAGAGCTATGATTAGTTTAATCCCAAACCCAAATAGCATTTGGACCATTCCTTCTAACTATATATATATATATGAATTATTTTTGAAACATTTGGTGATTTATGGGGTCACTAGAACCCAATATTTAAAATCGGGAATGCAATGAGAGAATAGATTGTAAATTTGTCATATAAGTAATTTGGAAACATTTGTTTATTTACTCTACACAATCAGTAATATAACATATAATAGGTATAAATAAGCATACTCTTTTTCAAAACTTTTAACATATACTTTCCTTATGCCTCTTATTTTGACATGCACAGTCACTTGAAAATAGAAAACTAAATACTCTCTTGAAGAGGGGACAAATCTTGTCACTTATTTACTACCTCATTATTTTACGTTTCAGAAAAGAGAAGCCATCTGAATTTCACTGTGACTAATTTAATTAGACCAACACTGTAATTCTCAGTGTACATTCTACAACGTGTCTCTTTTTATTATATATTTTGGTCCTCTTATCAGACAGAAATAAAAGGGAAATCTACATGCCTTGTACTTTTAAATTCTGCTTTATCCTTTTGTCTATTTTCTTATTTTAGATTACGTGTAACTTGGCCTCTCCCTCAACCTTCCATTTTCCTAAACTACACAATGAAAACTTGATCCTTATCAAAATCACAGTTTATAACATGATTATATAGTGATAAAACATCTCTATTTTATCATATTAAGGAAGAAAAAAGGCAATATACGTTGATAAAAACTAGTCAAGAGGAATTAACCTCTGCTTTAATGTGAATGCTGTATCACAAAACAGTTCTGGAAAAATTTTTTTCTCCTGTACAGTTTTTAATTTTATTTCCCACCACATATTCCATTCTTCTTTTCTGCAAGATCATTATTTTACTTACAGTTATTTACTGATCATCATTTTACCTATATTGCTTTCAGTTGGATAAACTAATATAAAATTGGGATATTTTCACTCCATCATGTAAACTAAATGTGTTTGAAAAAATACTTGTCTCCCATCACTGAACTCATTCACCCAGTTCACCCCATGACTTACAGTAGAAAAGAATAAACACTCTTTATAATTTTGTGTAATTTGAATTAAATTTTAATGCTCTTCTAAAAGATGTCTTAAAATGTACACAATCCAATACAAAGCTACATTTATCTTCTAACTCCTTGGATTTATACAGAGAGAGGATGCTACTATACACATTGTTCTAAACTTCGATTTTTGCATTTAGCAATTTATCTTGGCAGCCTTCCCATTACAGCACATAAGTGCTTCTTCTCCTTTTTTTCAATCTTTGTAGTATTCCATTATAGAGATTTACCATGATTTATTTATACAATTCTCTGTTGATAGACGTTTGTGTTTCTTCCAATAATTTCCAATAAGTATAGACAATGATGCATTGAGAAAATTGTACAAACGGTATTTTAAATATGTTCAATTATATATGTTATGAAATTTCCAGAATTTTAATTGTGAGACACAATAGTTCGTGAATTTTTAGTTTAATAGATATGCCCAAATTGCTGTCCATATAGGAGACATGGTCCCATCAGTCATAAATGAGTAGACCTGTTAGTACAGAGTTTAATCAGATATTTATCTGTTTGCCAATCTGATAGGTTGAAATGTGCTTTTTTAATATTCTTTTTATTTTAAAATGATGGTGAGTAAATTTTCATATACTTGAGAATCTCTATGATGTGCCTTTTAATATCCTTTGCCAATTTTTCTATTGAGCTATTTTATTTAATTTGTAGGAGCTATTTATGTATTGGGAGAGTTAGTTTTTATTATATAAATATTTAAATATTTCTCAGTTTGTAATTTTACCTTTAAATTTTGCTTATGGTATTTTATGTCCTTCCCATTGTCTTTAATTTGTAGGTAGTTGAATAGATATCAGCTTTTCCATTGTATCTTACGAATTTTGAAGGTTAGAAAGAATTTCAGCATTCTGATATTGTAAAATAATAATAACATATAATTTTAAAATATTTTGTTGCTTTTTTATCTTTAATCTTTGTAACATTTGAAAATCACGTTAATGTGATATTTGGGTTATGAATCCAATTAGATTTCATTTCCAGAAAGTTACTGAATTATAAAAAAAAAACAAATGTTGAATACTTGTCTTTCTCTCACTGAACTGAGATGTCATTACTAGCATATATTTAATATTTATGACTATTTTTATATCTATAAATCAATTATTCATTTGCCTGGCATATGCCAATATTTTATTATTGTAATTATTAAAACTTTAAGATGCACTTTGCTTCTGGTAGAACAAGTCTCCCGTTATCATTCTTATTACGTTTTTTGGCTATTTTTGCAGCATGTTTTCTTAGGGTGTTGACTCCATATCCAGTGTCTCACGTCAAAGTTGGTTTCCTGCATTTCTGTGGTCATTAGCAAGTTCCTTAATCAGTTTTATCAGCTAAAAAAATGAGAAAATAATATTACTTACCTTACAAGATGATGTTTATATTTAAGGGACTCAAATAATGTCAGGCAAACACCACTCAACTGATAGCTCTATGATTATCAATTATTCCACAGGAATTATGCTATTACTTGTTCAGTTAAAATGCTACTATATTAAAGGGATCATATTAATGAGATAGATATGCAGATTGATTTATGGGACAGTGATATTTTTATGATATTAAATAGTACTACACAGGAACTTAATATTTGCTTCACTTTATTCAAACATGTTCTTGGTTTGTCCAGAACATATATCCTTTAAATATGGAGCCAACATACTTCCAAATAAGTTTACTCTAAAGCAATTTATATTTTGGGGGGTTCTTCATACAAACAAGATTTTTTCTCCCATTATCTCTTCTGATCGGTTAGTGTTTTGAAATACAAAATTATGAGATTTTGCATATTAATTTTTGTGCCCTTGCAGTATAGCTGCAATCTCTTACTTGAAGTGGGTTTCCAATTTATGCAGTTGGATTTTCCAGGTACAAAACCATAGCATCTGAAAATAGTGATTATTTTACTTTCTTCCCATTGTTTACTTTTAATGGATTTCTTCTCTTCTACTGCCTTGATTAGGATGTCTTAGTTTAGATGTAAATAATAGAAATTATAGGGGCTTTCATGTTCCTCTTTCCCAGCTTTAGTGGAGACTTTTCTAGTATTTTTCAATTAAACATAATTCTGGCTTATACTAAAATAACTATATTTTATTTTCCTAAGTTAAGTGAAGTTTGAATTTTAAAAGTGCCATTCTCAGCAACTATGGTAATTATCATGTTTTCATCATCTACATCTAATAATTTAAGGGACATTGTAAATTTTATCAATAGATTTCCTCATTTTGAAATATCAGTCCAATAAGCTTAATGGCTGTGTGCTTTTAATTGATTCTGTTTGCTAATATTTTACTTTAAATCCTGCACTAATATTAATAAATGACATCTCCCAATAGTTTTGTGTTCATTCAAAATTTTTAAATTTTGTGTAAGTTTAAAATAATATTAATTAATGTTTCATATATTTTATTTCAGGTACTTCAAATAGAGTTAGGATGATTTTCTGTTAAATTGTGGTATAATTCTTCTATAAAATCATCTGGGCCAGACACTAAAAAGCATTAAAAAACTATTAAAATGGAAAATGTGACTTAAAATGAAATAGTTAACCTCAACCTTCCAATATATGCATATCTATAGTTGGTTTTATTTTTTCTTTCCTTTTTTCCCTGTGATGTTCTTGCCAAGGAAGTTTTATCTCATCTGTTTCTTCATATTTTAATTTGAGCCATTCCATTTGTATTTGAGGATTGTTTTTGTAGATGATGTACTACTTATTTATTTTTTTAGATAATTCTAGAAACTGGATTTTCCTGAACTTGCTCCTTACAGCTTTATAGTGGGAGAAACTCAAGGAAAGACCAGAGTAGTGCTTTC
The DNA here is from genome assembly GCF_009834535.1 of Camelus ferus. Lineage (NCBI taxonomy): Eukaryota > Metazoa > Chordata > Mammalia > Artiodactyla > Camelidae > Camelus > Camelus ferus. The sequence continues at coordinate 21,426,328 of NC_045697.1, forward strand.
ACAAAACAAACAAACAAAAACTTTATTGTCTTAGGTAACTCAGAGACACCAGGTTTTAAAGAACAGAGGAAGACATATCACACATGCAAAAATCACATCATATAAATACAGTGGCAATGAACGTTGAGAAACATTTTCACCTTTGCTTTTCTGTAACAAACCACATGCAGAGGTGCTTTTGCCACCAACTCATGTCACCTTGGTTTCCAAGCTTGTTGTTACAAGTAAGGAATACAGTTGTTTTTTGTTGTTGTTATTTGTTTGTTTTTCACTTTGAGTTTACTTTGAACTAAACTTCAATATTTTATTTTCACTTGCACTTAAAGCACAGGGAAATTCCCCTATACTATCTATCATATTTAAATGTGTATTTAGTTCTGTGATTATTAGTTGATAAATGTCTTCTACATCAGGTTTTAAACTTTATGAGAAAAGAAAAAAGCAATCTATGTAACTTATGGACATTAGGGTGGGGGCAATGTTTAGAGATGACCCAATATGGGGAGTTAAGGAAGGCTTCACTAAGAAACAGTGTTTGACAAATGACAAGTTTCATGCTGCTTGGCAGAAAATTCTAGAAAGAGTTACAATCAGATGGGAATGGGAAGGAAGACATATTTGAGGACTGGAAGAAAGTGAAACTTGTAGCAAAAAGATCAAGAAATGAGGCTTTAAAGGCAAGTAAGCATTAGGTAATTAAGACTTTGTGTATTAAATTTTATATTTTCCCAAGTGTAACAGGTAAGTTTTTGGACTGTTCCAAGTAAGTGGTGTATTTTTTTTAATTGCCTTCTGGATAAAGATAATTAGAAGGAGCACAAGAATCTCTGGGAGAGAAGTAGGAAGAGGCCACGCACTCAGGGCTCTCAGGGCACACACCATCCTTCATTTTTCTAACGGTTGCCTACTGAAATAGATGATGGTGGTCTCCTTAGAATAGACACTTTGTGTTCAATGCCAGCCTATGGTTAGTGCTCCGTGAATATTACTTTGTCTATTGTTGCATTTGTATTCATTTTATTAGTATCTTTCCTTGTCCCCTATTTTCGAGTAAACATCAAGACTTAAATTTTGCCAAATCCATCCCCTTCAATCCTTGTACACAATTTTACTTCTTGTCCTTGTCATATAGGCATTCTGAGCTGTAGGGTCAGGAGCAAACGGTTCTGACTCCCAACAAGTGCCCCCATCTCCTAATACCATCACCATGATGGGTAGGATTTTAACATATGAATTTGGGGAGGACACAAACAGTTACTTTATAGCACTTACCTACTTATTTGGGACAGAAAAAAAATGTAAGTACTTATGTCTCTCAAAAATAGTTCAAATCATGGTAATTCCATTTATCTAATAATTAAGTTTTGTTATGTTTTTATTATATATTTTGCCACTTTTAAACACATAACTGAATGTAATTTTTAATTCATTTAAATTCATTGTTCATTATCTGGTGTTTGTTTCTTTAGTAACTTTAAATTGGAGATTGACAGAAACTTGGCTAGTGATTTTCAAACTGATCATAAAGATCCTACAATAATTTTATCATCTTTGGCTATAAATGTATAAGGCAATTTGCAATGACATTTTATTTTGCTGATTTTTACTGTCATTTCACATAATGAGTTTATTTTAAATCAAGCCCAGGCAGCCTGGATATGATATGATTGAAATGTAACATGTGAATTAAAAGTCTCTAAATGAATTATGGAAGAATAATTAGACATTAACAAAAAGTGACTGTATGGAAATTGAGAGTCATATCTGGGAGAATTAAAAGCAACATTATTAAATATAAAAAGCCTTGAGAAATGAAATATCATTTAACTACCTTTCCAAATATCTGGAATAGAAAATATTATTTCACTCAAAATATATGTAATTCCTAAATTCATCAATTAAGACAGAACTTGTCAGATCGGATCAAAAAACAAGAACCAACTACATGTTGTTACAAAAAGCTTAGTTTAAATGTAAAGACATATATATAGATGAAATGTAAATAGATGGAGAAATATGTTCCATGCTAATCCTAGTAAGAAGCAAGCAGAATATATTAATTTCAAACAGTGCAGTCTTCATAGTGAGAAAAGCTATCAGGGATAAAGGTAATTACATAATGATACATAATGATAAAGGGGTCAATTCTCCAAAAACACATAACAATCCTGAATCTGTACGTGCTAATAGAGCATTAAACTATCTGAGGCAAAAACTGATACAGTTTCAAGGAGATCAATGAATCTACCACCATATTTGGAGACTGCAACACCCTTCTAATAGAAATGGACAAGTCCAGCAGACAGAAAATGAGAAAGGACATAACTGAACCAACAGCGCCATCAGTCAACTGTATGTAACTGACATCTTTAAGTGGCTTCATCCAACAACAGCAGAATGCACAATTCTCTCAGTTCACATGGAACATTCATGAAGATAGAACACATTTTGGGCCCTAAGACACACTTTAACAAAGGTAAAATAATAGAAATCATAAAGTGTATTCTCTGAGACTTTAATGGAATTAAACTAGAACCGAATAACAGAAAGATAACTGAAAAATCCCAAATCACATGGAGTTTAGACAATACATATATTTAAATAATACATGAGTCAAAACAAATCTCAAGAGAATTTAAAAACATTTTTAACTAAATGAAAATGAAAATACAACTTACCAAAATTTGTGTGATCTTATAAAAGCAATACTTAGAGGGAAACTTTTAGTATTAAATGCATACATTAGAAGAGAAGAAATATCTAAAATCAGTAACCTAAGTTTCCACATTAGAAAACTTCAAAAGAGAAGAGCAAATTAAATCCAAATTAAGTAGAATAAAATAAATAAGTATTAAAACAAATCAATAAGAGTAAAAACAGAAAATCACTAGAGAAAACCAATGAAACCGAAAGTTGTTTTATTAAAAATATCAATGAAATCTATGTACCTCTAGCCAGGAAACAATGAAATAAGAAAGTTACACAACTTACTAATATCAGAATAAAAAAGGAACATCATTAGATCCTACAGACATTAAAATAAAGAAATACTATGAATAACTTGATGCCCACACATTTGATGATACAGATGAAATATAACCTTCTAAAACAGAAAGCACCAGACTTAGATGGCTCACTAGTAAATTCTACCAAACAGGTAAGGAAAAAATTATACCAATTTTCTACAATCTCTTTCAAAGGATAGAAGCAGAGAGAATATTTACTAACTCGTTCTATGAAACCAGCATTACCCTAATACTAGAACCAGACAAAGACGTTATAAGAAAGTAAGACTACTGGCCAATATCTCTCATGAATGTAGGTGAAAAATCCTCAACAAATTATCAACAAATAGAATCCAACAATAAATGAACAGAATTATATGCCATGAGCAAGTGAAATTTATTCAAGATATGAGAGTCTGGTTGAAAATTTGAAAATCAATAAATGTAATCCATCATACCAACAAGCTAAAAAAAAAACCAAATGGCCTATCTATAGCTGTAGAAAAAGTATTTGACAAAATCCAACAATCATTCATATAAAAATCCCTCAATAACCGAGAAATAGAAGGAAAGCTCCTAAACTTGAGGAAGACTAACACAAAAAATTTACAGTTAACATATTTAATAATGAGAAACTGGAAGCTTTCCCACTAAGTTCAAGTAGAAATCAAGATGTCCCATCTCACCATTTCTTTTTAGCATCATACTGGAAATTACTGCTAATGCAAAAAGACTAGAAAAGGAATTAAAAGATGTATAGATTGGTGAAGAAGTCTTGAAAATCTTTGTTTACAGATGATATGATCGTCTATGTATAAAATTCAAAAGAATTATCAAAAATCCAGAGTTCCTAGGAAGGAGATGTTAATTGTGGCAAAAAATAAATAAAAATAAAGTTTAATTATGTTTAAATCAATCATTCCAGACTAAAAGCACAGGCTTAGCAAATACCAAGAAATATTAAAAATATGTGTAAGCTGCTAATATATCTGCTTGACTGGAGTGTATGTAAGTGAAGTTCAACAGTGGAAATGAGCCGTGATCACAATATAGGAGCCATTTAATACTCTCCATTAGAACTGGCTAATATTATTCCGTAAAGAAAAAAAAAAAAACATTGAAAATAATCAGCAGCAAACAGAATAATGCATCTTCAAACATATTACAGTCTACCTTTTCAAGAGAAAGATATTAAAACAGTAGACCTAATCCAATAAAATTAGCCTCAGGAATTTATATCCTAAGACCAAAGGACCCACAAAAACATGTAGAGAAAATAATAGGTGTAAACATGACTATTGACATCTTGTAAATATTTAACATTTATTTTCACTTATAACCTGAAGATTACATAAACTAACACTGTCATTAAAATTCTCCACCTTCTATTCTTGTACAACTGTGTGAATGTCTCAGAGTTTAGCAGATCCATTCTCCCCAATTTTCTGTTGTATAATTAATTTTTTACTCAGCACAAAAATGTAGGTTTGGGGGGCAGCTTTTCTTCTCTTATAACTTCTAGAAAAGCTGCTAAATTTCTCATTTTTTGTCAGTTGCCCTATAGTATTTCATAATTTTTTAGTGAGAAGACCAAGGAAGATGGCTTTCCTATTTGCCAATCTTGCTTGCATTTTTTTCCTTCTTTATTTCTATGTGTGTCTCCTCCCTAGGATATACAAAGAGAAGTAAATGTTATATTTGAAAAGCAACAAAAACAAAATGATCATAATACATTTGTTGAATACTCAACATCTTAATGCTCTTATTTGTTTATTTATTATTTGATTTCTAGTATGAGATTATAAGTTTTCTGTCTACTTCTTTCTTACAGGAATTTTTAATTCAGAAATAATATTCAACTCCCTGCTTGAATTTCTTATTGAGATTATTCATTTCTTGATTACATAATAAGTATTGTTGTCAATCTGCATATTGTGATGGTGTGAATTGTGTTCAATTCCAGGTCAGTAAACAGATATTTTTAATCTTTACACTTTACATTCCAATTTTTATCAGTTTTCTGTTATGTGCGTATATATGTTATATTTTATTATATTTCATTGAAACTTGAATATTGAGAAGAGAAAACTCTTTTAATACACACCTGAAGGTAATAAGTTGACAAAAACTTGGCATGTTTTAACCAACTTCATCATTGTATGGTTTTGTGCAAGAGCGATGATCCTTTAACTTTTTTGTTAGCTGTCTTGTCTTTATTTTCCCTTTTTACTGTATTTCTCTCCAAAAGTATAATCTGATGTCTACAATTGCATCCTTTTTGGCTAAGAAAGAATTGTTAATTACAGCTGATTTGGCTGGTAAGGGTAAAGGCGGATATTTGATAAATGACAGTGTTATGAAAATGGAAATCAGACTCTCTATGTAAGTCTCTTGCAGTGCTAAAGTAAAAATAATTAGACTTACTGCCAATTTTCATAGTCTCTGTGATCTAATGTGCTGAAAATATTTCAGGAAGAAAAGTTATGTACAACTATTTATACGTAATAGCAAATAAATATATAAATTATAAGAATTTCAATTCATTAACTTAGTGTTTTGGCTATAGGAAGGAATGAAAACATTAAAAGATTACATTACATACATTAGTGTATTCAGAAAGTTACATAATGTTTCACATTCTGTGGAGGTGTATTTGATATGTCACATTTATAGAAATAGAAGGAACTATCTGAAAAGAAAAACAGGTAGAGTTTTAGGTTTAAAAAGAGATTTCTGTTGTTACGTGGGAATTTTATATTCATTATAATCTACAAATATGCCTATTAAAGATTATAAAACTTGACAAACAAGGAGAAGATTTTGTTCTATGATGACGTATAAGACATGACAGAAGGAAAATGTTTTTGTAGGAGTTAAAATGATTCAGTATATATACTAAAATTCCTAGCTTAATTGATATTTTATAAATCTATTCTCAATGAAGTTAATATAAAATTTTTATGCTTTATTTTCAGCAACTAGACTTTTCTAAAGAATTTACGTAAGTTCAGTATATGTTAAGATTTACTTTATTTTCAGCAGAGCCAGTATTTTCAAATAGCAACTTTATCCATTGGTAAGCATACTCATTCACTTGGAGACAATATACTGTGTTTTACTCCATTTGATATTTTCTCTTTACAAACCAGAGTTTTTATAATTTCAGATGTTTATATAGAGCGTTACAAATTAATGCATGTCAAAGTCAGTTTTTAAATGCATCTGGGGTGGAAGGAGTGTAGTCACAGTATAATCCTCAGGAAGTAGAATCAAAGTCTTCAGCAATTGGGTCATTTATAGATGTACTGTACACATAGCAATGGGTCCACAGATTTTTCTCATTAACTGATTGTACTGCATAAGTAATAAATAATATGTAGGAATAAATAGTAATAAGAATAATAACTTCCTAAAAGGGATTTTCTTATTGTTATATGATATAATTAATGTAGTAGTTTTTGATTATAAGTTAACCAGTATAATTATTTAGAATTATTATTATGATATGTTGGAAAAACAATGATCGACATCACAATCCTTTATTATAGTTTTCAACAAGAGAAAAGATAAATATAAGTTAAATACCAATCACAAATTGCAAAGTTTTAGTGGAGAGAAACAAACTACAACTTTGATAGTTAAAGTTTTGAAGCAGCTTGCTTTTAATGGTAACAATGTAAATTCTTCTGATCCCCAAAATATTGCATTACCAACAAAACATTTAAAATTTTACCACAAAAAAATAATCATTTACTCTAATGTGTTATATCCTAAAGAACTGAAAAAGAGACACATCACTCAAGACAGAGTAAGACACAGCCATTACAATTCATTGTCAGTGACTATTTCACACCATCTTAACCCTTAGAGAAGGATTTTTGAAAAGTTATCATTGGAAGAAATAAAGGAAATGTAAGGAAGTAACAAGAAGTTTTAAAAATGAGAACCAAAAATAAATACTACCCCTCTTCACAAAGCAATCTTGGAGCAGCTTGCTCCCTTAGGATAACTGTGTTTTGTTTTATCATTTATCCTCTGTGAAGTCTGTAAACTTTTAACAGAGAAACAATCAAGATTACAAATGCTGAGGAATCACAGCATTAAAACAATAAATCCCAACTCATCATGTCAGTCTTTCATTCAAAAGCTTTCAGTTTCACATGTCCTCTGCATTAAATCCGAGATTATTTCATCATCCTCCATAATTTGTCATTGACATATGTTTCCAAGCTTACCAATAAATTTACTTAAAATAAGTGCCACACACATTAATTTTTTAATAGCTAATGTTTCTTGAGTGGAATACTCTGCCAGTCACTATTCTAATATTATTTTATGTATTATTTTCTTTGATATTCAAAATATTCTTATCAGGTAGTAACTATTCTTTCTTTTTTTAAATTGAATTATACTCAGTTTACAATGTTGTATCAATTTCTGATGTACAGCATAATGTTTCAATCATACATATACAAACATATTCCTTTTCATATTCTTTTTCATCATAGGTTACTCTATGATATTGAACATAGTTCCCTGTGCTATATACAGTAGACACTTGTTGTTTATCTATTTTATGTATAGTAGTATCTACAAATCTTGAACTCTCATTTTATCCTTTCCTACCCACTTTTCCCCCAATAACCGTGAGTTTGTTTTCTGTGAGTCCATTTCTATTTTGTAAATAAGTTCATTTGTGTCTTTTTTTTCAGATTCCACATATAAGTGATACCATATGGTATTTTTCTTTATCTTCCTGGCTTATTTTGCTTAGAATGATGATCTCCAGATCCATCCATGTTGCTGCAAAAGGTATTATCTTATTCTTTTTTATGACTGAGTAGTAGTCCATTGTAAAAATATAGCACACTTCTTTATCTGTTCATTTGTCAATGGAAATTGAGATTGTTTCCATGTCTTGGCTGTTGTGTATAGTGCTGCCATGAACTTTGGTGTACATGTATCTTTTTGAATTTGAGTTTCCTCCAGATATATGCCCAAGAGTGGGACTGCTGGATCATATGGTAAGTCTATTTTTAGTTTTTTGAGGAATCTCCGTATGGTTTTCCATAGTGGCTTCACCAAACTACATTCCCATCAACAGTATAGGAAGGTTTCCTTTTCCCCACACCCTCTCCAGCACTTATCATTTGTGGGCTTTTTAATTATGGCTATTCTGACTGGTGGGAGGTAATATTAAATTGTAGTTTTGATTTGCATTTCTCTGATAATGAGTTATATTGAGTATTGTTTCATGTGTCATTTGGCCATTTGTATGTCTTCATTGGAAAATAGGTAGCAACTATTCTTATTCCCATTTGGCAGCTCAAGAAGCCGGGCTCAGCAGTTAAGGAATTTGCCCAGAGACTAATAAAGCTTTTGGTATTGGAGAAAGTAATTGTCTCCAAAGTCTGAGTATAACATTCTCACTTGCCTCCCTAAACATATGTGGACATATAACACAAAAGATATAAATGGATCCTAGAGAAAACAAATAAAAAAAGATCTCCCCATTTTTGTGCATGCAGCTCCTTTTCTTTGAATACAGAATGCTCCTCAACCTCCTTCTACTAAAATCTTCAGATCTTTCACAGTCTAGTTTAAACTCCACCTCCTTGATGAAACAATCAGTAATCAATTATCCATTGATATCAATCTATAATGATAACTGAATCCTATTTCTTCTGTCTCTTCTCAGAACCCCACACCAACGTTTTGTTGAATTGTTTTTATTATAAAAATAACTTCCAAACTGAAAAACAATTATTTGTATATTATGATCATTGCCCTCCCATCATAAATGAAATAAAAGTTCTGTGTCTCATTCTTGTTATCATCTTCTAAATGCTAGACCAGTGCCTTTTTGCCAGAGAATATCTACTGAACAAATTAATTTATAAAGTTCTCTGGGATTGATAAACAAAGAAGAAACGTTTAGGGGATGTCAACCAGTCAGGCAGAGTCCTCTCGCTGTCTCTCTCTTTCATAAAGCTAAGCTATCAATTGTAAATCAAGACTGTGACATGAGTAGAACATATTGCTGATGAATGATGCCTCCAGAATTCGGAAGTTGAGATATTGAATCGTTTTGTAACAGCTATTGTATTGCTGCCAAAAGCAAGGAAAGAATGGTGAATCCTTAGCTTCTGTCATGGGAATATGCAGTATGTAAGCATAATCCTGTACAGACTCAGACTAAAACCCTCAGTTTCTCTCCATTGCCTGTGTACAGAAATTCTCCCAACTCTCATGTGGTCTCAACTGCTTATTCCCAATATTACATTTTCAGCTTCATCATTCATCACACATCACCTTATTTCTAATTCTCAAGCTGCATTCAACTCCACTCCACTCAGATTTTTCTGCTTAGATTATATTGTTCCCCAAATCGCTAAGAATTGTTCTCCTTGATTTTTCTTGTGAATACACTGTCAGTCATCCTTCAAGTTGCAGCTTAATGATTTTTACCATGATTCTTCATTTGCGAATTATTTACTATTCCGTGTTTACTTACCCTATTACAGTGTTTGTGATATAATTTGCTGGGTATATTCCTTCTCCAGCTGTCAGATCATAGCATTTAAAGGATAAAAACAACAGGATCTAAGTTCCACAAAAGTAAGGATTTTTTTTCACCCATTTTGCTCACTGCTAGTTGTCCCAGAACATTATAGGTACTGAATTTCTGAACGACTATTTTGTGATTTCCCAAAACTCATAGCAAACAACATAATTGTCTATTTCATATAAACAAATTTTCTTAATTGAAAATTCTGAACACTAGAAAGTGTTTACTGTGGAGTTTATATATGTGAAAAAAAAGCATTGACAATAAATAATCACAGCAAATGTAGTGACTCCAGGTATTGTTCTAAGTGTTGTATAGATTTTAACATACTTATTTTTCACAAGAACACTCTAAGCAAAAATAGTACTATTATTATAACCACTTCTTCTGCTGAGGAAACACAGGTACTAATCACTAAACAAAGGCTAATCATTTTCTTCAAATCACATAGTTACTAAGTAGTAGAGCCTGGATCAAATCCAAGTCATTTGACTTGAGTCTCGAGTCTGTCTTTCTCATCTTTGTGCTATCCTCTTTTCCTCCTCCAGCTTAAGGCTTGCAAAAGAATGTAGGAAAATACAAATAAAAATATTTGAATATGATTCAATATAAGTCTTTGGTGAATGATTCAGAAACTGAGCCAAAGCAGAATTTTAAAATAATGTTTTATCTTATAATAGGGACATATCAGCTTATATTCCTTGTGGAAAGAAGAGAAAACTCATAGGAATAGATGGAGTTGTGGGTAAAATTTAAATTCTGTATAATTTAACTTCATTTTAATTTCACCTTCTATTCACTTTTGCGTGTTTGCTCTGCAATGCTTTCCCAGCAGTTGGAAAGGCTACTTAGTTATTTTCTAAGACGCATAAGCACCTGGCAGAGTTTAGAAAGTGCTCTCCACAGTGTATTTTCAGTATTTTTTTTCACAGTGGACAATTTGGCATAATTACAAGGATCGATTTTATGCAAGTCATCTTCAGTAAGTACATAAGTGAGTTTTACTCACTCATTTCAGTCGCTGAATTTCTAAGAAAATACATGTTCAATTCTTCCAAGGTATATAATATAGTGCAGTTTTTTTTTTAAACAGTTGCTTAGAGAACTTCAGAGTTGCAATTAATTCCTGTATTTTATAAGTGATTATTCAATAATATCCATATGATAATAATTTAGGATCACCCACTATGTGTCAGGTACTTTTCTAAGCATTTACTTTGACACTGAACAAAAATACTCTCTAGTTAGAGATTTATGAACAGCAGCAGACTGGCAAAGTTCTTTTTTTAAAGCCCTGATTTATAATTTTTTCTCATTTTCTTGGTGTATACACTAGCAAAAATTTTTCAAGCTTCCATTACGAAGCCACTGAAGATGAAGTTGAGACGAGATGAGTGTGATGGATGGTCACAATCTGTTAGGAGGCAGTATAAGCCGGCAGAACACAGCACATTAAAAACTCACATGTCCTACTCAGGAGGCAATGGCAAGTGCTAAAGACAAATAAGACAGAATAAGTGAATACAGGGAAGGCAAAGGACACCAAAAAGGATATATCAGAAAAAAAAATTATTAACCAGAATTGCATAGTGAAACAAAAGTCAAGGGAAAAAGTGTTTTGAAGATTGTATCCTGTCAAGAAGGCAGGGCAATATGTCAAAGGGATAGTTAAAAAAAAAACAAGAAAAAAGAAAAAAACAAAACCAAGCAAGGATCAGGATCAGGGCCTCTTAGAAATAGGAAACCAGGTAAGTAGATAAATACCATATGTTCTTCAGATACTGAGAGCAGGGACCGGGCTTCATGCATAATTCTGTCTGTAGCATCCGGCACCATGCGTTATACAGGATAGGAGCTCAATGGCTATCTTCAATGACAAATGAATGAATGCTCTATTTTTCACTCAATACCCTTTATTCTCAGGCCCACGTGACGAATTTCTCTTTCAGTGTCATGGCGAGAACATTGAGAGAATAAGGGCTTTGAAGTTAGTTACGCAACCTTGAACCTCACTACACCATAGAGTTCCTCATTATGTAAAGTGAGCTTCCTTCTCAGAGCTTGGAGCATCACCTCGTTCATTTTAGGGTCCACTTCATTCTCTCCAATCACAGAGAAAGTGTAGTCCTTCTTTGGCACCAAGGCTGGTGAAGAGATGCAGATTGAGAAAGACACGAGTTTGATTCCCACATCTCCTATTTACCTGCTATGGAGTTTCAGCAAGTTCTTTAGTAGTTCTGTTTCTCACCCGTATAATAATAATAATAACACACGGGCCTATTAAAGAGATTTAGATGTTATTATTCATGTCAAGAATGACATTTAGAATATTGTAAGCATTCCATACATACTAGTTCCATTTCATACATAGTGATAGATCAATAATCTATTCAGCAAATGAATGAATGATGAACCATTCTGACTCTACTCTTCTCTGACTATATGCCCCAAATACCTCCTCAAATGTCAATTTCTTTTCTGGGATAAATTGTTAGTTTATATATTATACACTTAATAGATGTTTTAATAACTTCCATGGTACCCTGGCTATAAATACTCAAAATAAACATTGGCTGATTTTTTTGACATTAATGGGAATTTAAAAACCATGTATTTTGGCACCTAAGTTTTACAATTGAGAAATGTGAGACTTACCAGCCTCAATTTTTTTAAGACAAAGATGAATAGTGTTGAGATAGGGGGAAAAAGTTATCCTATTGTACTTCATTGAAGGGGGTGTTACTTACTTTCAAATAATCTCAAAACAAATTATGTTACTGTATAAAACAAAAAATCTTTCTGTTCATAGAAAGGGAGAGAAGACAAGACACCAGGGGAGCTCATTGGTTTGTTACTGTATTTCTGTGAGGAAAAAAAAAAAGCGAAACAAGACAAAAACCAAAATAACAATTTTGAGTGCAGGAGAGGAACTGCCATATTCTCTAATACCAATGAAATATATGAATATAATTGTGCGTTTGTATGTTTCTATTTATCATATTATATAGAACCAATTTATGTAGTATTCTTTATGTGCCATTCAGTGTTTATGAATGCTTCAGAATATGTTTTGTAGAAATGCACACAAACACTCATACACATACACACACATACAATTGTTCAGTCATTAGATCAGGCACTGAGACAAACTTTGTAATCATTACTTCTTACAATAAGCCTATGAGATTGAATCTACTATGATCGCATTTTACAAATAAGCACCCTGAGAATAAAAGAAGTGATATGAACAAAGTCACAGAGCTAGTCAGAGGCAGAGCCCAGAACATGAACTCAGTTTTATCAGATACAAAGCTGCAGTTAACCATCATACTATGAGACAGTCACTCAGTCATTCTGCAAACACTTATTGAAGGCAGGATATGTGAGGCTTCACACCAGATATTGAAAATACAAATTCTAATAGGGTACAGAGCCTTCTCCTTTCATCAATGTCACAGTCCAACAAGGAAAATAAACATGATAACAAGGAATACATTACAATGTGGAATATAATATGATAAAAGAGGCAACACTAAGTGTGCTGGATAAGTACCTAAAACTTTGTGAAAATGAAGGAGTATATACCAGTCCTGAAACAAGAGTAGACATTCACCAGACCCTAGACAAGAGGAGGCAGACAGAATCTACAGGCTACTTAGGAATCTGCTGTGTTAGCTTGCTAAAAGCTTGAAGAAGCATTTAGATACTGACAAAGGAGGGAGCATTTAGATTGCGGTGATGAGTTCCAGAGGCTGATGGGGTCAGGCACAAAATGAGGGAAAAATGCAAGCCAAGAATATCAGTCTAATAAGTTGCTGTGAATCTCTACTAACTTCACTTTGAATTTAAAATCGCTTTCCATTCCCACACCAAGGTCAGCAGACTAAAGCATCATTGGGACAGTGTTTTACACATTTATCTCCTTCAGACTCGGAGGGTAACCTGCTTTATATCTCGCTTAGAATCCCCAGGGATGTCTGAATTCCCTATAACACCATGAGAAGAAGGTGTTGTCACTTAGAAAATAATATAGAGTCATGCTTTGAGAGCTATTTTCAAGATTTGATATCTTAGGGAACATGACAATCTAACAAAATTTGATGACCAGGTAACGAAGGAAAAAAAAAAAAAAACACCCAAACCCTGCAGAATGTAAGCAGGGAAATAAGGGAATTAATTCTCCATAATTTGTTTACTATTGATTAGTTCTTTTACAACGGCACCTGCAATACAATATTCAGGTACTGAAATAGCCAAGAATTAAGAACTCTAATTAGAAGTACCGTTGAGTCAGCAGTGAGCACACAGGGGGCAAGGTAAGCTAATAACAGGAACATTTTATTAAAGCATAAGTCACACGTTGACCTGCTTCCAACTATACCCACAGCTAAGTGATGCAGCAGCTAAAATCCTGACAAAGCAAGTCAGAGGACCATGGGATGGTCCTAAGCAGAGCTAATTCTTAAAAGAAGCACTTTTCAAAAGAGCAGGGCCCAGCATTCCTTGTAGAAACCTTCTTAAAGATGTTATTTCATCATAAGCAACTCTCAGCCCACTTAATTGACAATTTTCAGTACAAACAATGTTGCAGATAGATGAGAAAAAACGGGCAATAAATTCTAGCTGATATATATATATACACATATTTTTTTTTTCAGAGCTGTGTGAAAGAATGGCCAAAAAAAGAAATGTGAGATGATGAAAAGTAGGTGGTTGTAAGGAAATGCAAGAATGAATGACAGACCAGGGAAGAAAGGGGAAGAAAGCAAGTTTGCAATGTGAAAGTTCTCTGCTGGTCTGTGGGGCCCTCCAGCAAATGTGCTTGTTGTTGGCAATATTACACGTGTCAGCTCCATCAGTGGTGGAATGTGAGTTTACTGTAAATGGGAAGAAATCATTTAAGAAATATTTTTTTCTTCTTAACAGGTTTATTTATTTATGATTTTTGTTGCTCCCTCTTTCAAAATCATATTGATAGGAGAAAGCTTTCTTTCCTATACAGGGCAGCTTTATTTGATATTGGTTTATTTTAAGTGGTGTCTGGATCATTCTGCCAGTTTCTCAGTACGCTATTAATTCACAATGGTAAGAGGAAACTAAAGACAGTCCAGATTTGCTGGTATTTAGGTAATGTGTCATTATTTTTAATGTGTGCAAAGATCTTATATTCACAAGCCTTAGACTAGGTCTAACTATATATGTGTGTGTATATATATAAATATATATTTATTCATTTACTTCACCTAACTTACTCATCTAAGCAGGTTCTTTTTGTGTTATTTAACATCAAAATTTAGGACTTCATAGAGGATCTAATATAGAGACTTAATTTATATGTAAATATGTGAGGACTTGACCAGTCCGAGGTTGCCAGATTAATTAATGGCACATATGCTAGACAAAAAGTATTTGGACTAGCTGTCCAGTGTCCTTATCAGCATCGTCTGCCATATTTCTGATTTTAACATTGCATTAAATGTGAGCTACATAAAGTGAAGAGATGCAGGTTGTGTTCTGATTTCTTAGTGACACCGTTCTGCTTCTTTCTTTCACATGGATTCCACCCTGAATTCTTCTAGCTTTTCTCCTCCCAAGTTACATTTTCAGGAATTTTGTCAATCATGTTTAAGACCTTTATAAATTTATTCACTGACGTTTATTAGCATTATTTTTAACCTCTGGAACATTTCTGCTCAAAAAAGCAAATATATTCATGTCTATATTGAACAATTCACTGACAACTTTATAATTGTCTTTTGTTTTTAAAAACATGGTTTCTAGAAGCATAGGTCAATTTTTTAACACAGATGATTGAAGGCCAGTGTCTGAAAACAATGACAAGAAGTGAACATTTGTTCCTTTCAACAGAAGAAAATATGTGGAGAAAAAATTACAAAGCCATTAAAAATCTTAGAGTATGAGCTGGTCTAGAGGTAATTTCTGTGACTAGAGTCTCATCTATTTTGACACTGGGCAATTCGCTGAGAGTAAGAAGTGTGAATTTTATTTTTTAAAATTAATATTCCTTGTGTGCGACTCAGAACACAGAAAGGGGAAGCATTTGATTCTATGTGTCATTTATATAACAGACGGCACTAGCCCAATTAAGCTGAATTTTTGCTGCAGTGAAAATGGTAAGCCAGCGTGGGAACCCAGCAGAAAGTGAATGGCACGGTGCTATTGCTATTACTTCAGACAATTAAGCGGGATGCCTCGATCTTAGGTTCATATTTCTCACTGTTGGTTCACAGCCTTGGGAATTTCCTGGGTGAAATCTGAGACTGGCCACCATACATGGAGGGCAAGGAGAGACAGAAGAAAGAGGCAGCCCACTCCAGACTGGTAGGTGGCAGGGTTAATAAGCAAGGCGACATATATACAAGTCTTGTCTTGGTGCCACAAGATGAGTAGGGCTCTGTATCTGCCCATCAGGATCTGAAATCTTACATAAAGATCTCAAGTGAGTTCTATCACGTATGTAGCTTAGATAGTCTAAATGACACACTGCTCTCTCAAGGCGATGTTCCTGAAACATATCCTAGTAGGAGAATGGTGGGCACACAATCTACATTCCAAGAATAAGGAAGGGAGTGAGAGACTCTGATGGCCCAGGTCCAGCTCATAGGTCAAGCAGCAGTCACATCATCTCAATGACCTTCTCCAACACCAGTAGCTACAACTTGTCCCACCATATGTGTCACCAAGGAGGATATTTTTTACAGTATGCAAAACTGAGAGAAATTTGAATGTGATTGCTGCTGTCACTACAACAAATGATTGATTTGTTTCCATGAATCACCTGTACAGTTAAGATTCAATGTTCAGATTCAGCACCTGTATTATCAGATTTACTCAACTTGGAGAGAAAACCACCAGGCACTGGAATCTGGTGATGAGGAATCATATTCTGAAACTGGCCTGAAGGCCTGAGAAGCACAGTGCTTACTGAAGCTCTTCCAGCACAAAACGAAATCCTTTGTGCTTCCAGTACACTGTTGTGACTCCTTTTAAAAATACAAACAAGAAGGGGGAGGGTATAGCTCAAGCGGTAGAGCACCTGCTTGGCATGCATGAGGTCCTGGGTTCAATCCCCAGTACCTCCTCCAAGGCTAAATAAATAAACCTAATTAGCTCTTAGCTCCACCCACAAAAAATTTAAAAATTAAAAAAGAAAAATACGAAAAAGAAAAATTCTTTCTGAAATCTCACTTACAAATTAGGCAATGATCTAGGCCTGGAAGTGGCTCTCAAAAGTAACCATAGACAGGATTATTCATTATTTTTTTCAGCTGTGATCAGTAAATTTAATAGAGACTTCATGTTGTTGTCTGAATGCTATGTATGTATGTATGTGTGTGTTTCTTTCCGCTCAGAATTGTACCAGAGTGTCAAGTAACATTTGAAAAGAAGCTTTCCCATGTTTTTGACTAAAGACTAAATTTCAGAATATGCCAGCATAATAATTGATAATATTTTTGAGAATTTACTATTTGTTATCCACTGTCTTAAGCTATATTGTAAATAGAGATCTTTCTTAAAGCAATGAGAGGTGCTGGAGTATTGACTGTAAATTTGAATTTTAAAAATAATTGTTTAAAATTAAAATTATAAAACTTAAGTTGACTATTAGCATATTACTCAGCCATAAAAAGAAATAAAACAATGCCATTTGCAGCAACATGGCTGGACCTAGAGATTATCATACTAAGTGAAGTAAGTCAGAGAAAGACAAATATCAGTATATCACTTATATGTAGAATTTTTAAAAAATGGTACAAATGAATTTATTTATAAAATATAAACCAACTCCTAGTCATAGAAAACAAATTTATAATTACCAAAGGGAAAATAGGGAGGAGTGATAAATAAGGAGTTTACAGTTAATAGATAAAAACTACTATATACAAAATAAGTAAACAACAAGGTCCTATTATATAGCAGAGGGAACTGTATTCAATATCTTCTAATAAACTATAATGGAAAAGAAAAACACTTAAACTGACTAACAAATATGTAATATTGTAAGCAATCTTCATGTATGTTCGTGTGTTTAATAGGAATAGTAATGAAATTAATGTCTTTTTAAAGAAATATAGGTATTGAAATTGAAATTTACTAAAGAAATCGATAAAATTCTTCCCAAAGATACAAAAAACAGATTCTTTTAAAAGATATACTATCTTGATAATAAAACTTTTTTGTCTGTTTGTAATTATTTGTAAAAACTTTAAATAAAATGAAAAGTAGGTCATGAAAATTTTTAAAGAAACGCAAGACGTTAAATCAAGTCATTAGAGGTGAAGGGGATCTTAGAGTTGGCCTCCTGCTGAGAAGGGACCATGAGATAATTGTCATACTTTATGAAATTTTCTTAAAGCAGGTATTGCACATGTATTACTTTTTCCCTTTATTGTTTTATTGCCCCTTAATTTTAACCCCCCAAAATACTTGATGTTATCTGTATTTCTTTAGCTGGAGCAGTCAAGTACCTTCCAACTATGTGAAAAAACTTACAGATAATTACATTTTTCCAGAAAGAACTCCAATCACAAAAGCCTCACTGGACCTTAATTCATCAAATAACAAAAGCCTATTCTCAGCATTTCTTGGACTAGAAAAATAAATTCTCCTGCCTCCAACAATTCTAGAAATTGCCATAACTGGTTTGACCCCTCTAAAAGCTACAGTTACAGCATTCTCTACACTGTCAACATCGGATTATTAGAAAAGAAATAAGACTTTTAAAAGGAGTCAAAACTTCAACAAGAAAAAGTATAATATGTGGTTTTGCTTGAACTTTTAAAGTAGAATCATGCATATTCTACATAATAATACAAATTAACTGGAAAATACTAATCATAAATGTGTATGGGTAAATAAAAATAAATGAACAAGGGGAACTAACTAATAAACAATCAGTCACAAAAAAGAAGAAGAAAGAGGTAAAGAATTATTAAGCGCCCATATCTAAAGAACCATCCCCACTGAAGTCCATAGAACCATTAAGCTTAGAATTCTCTGATCTAGCCTTTGACCAGACTTGACTTTGCATTTAGCATTTATCCTGGAAAAATGACTGTGGCAGCTTAGCAGCAACATGGAAGCTAAGGCCATTTTGAAAAAGGCTCCATTTCACTGTGCTTGCATCAAAATTCTTAAGAGACAGTAAATCACCTTCTGCAAGATGACCTATGTGTTTTGGATTGAAAGGTAGAAGATAAAAAGATAAGCGCTACACTGTTTTATATTCTGATCCCTTCTCTGTGTTTCTCATATTTCCCTTCTCTGTGTCAAACTACTCTGTTCTTGATTCTATACATCTAAGAATTATTTGTCTACAGATCTGCAGATTTCTCTGACAGGTATAGTCACACAGAAATCCTGAATGACTCATTCTTGTTTTAAATGTCTGGTAGAGAGCAAGTGAAAGGAATCAGTCATGGGCTAGTCAGGAGTAGCCGGCAGGGGAGAGAAGAGGACACTCATGGCAGCTAAGGGCACTTCTCTCCAGTGGGCAAAAGTAGACACTTCATGTATCTTGCAATACATAGGGAGAAAAAGATCTATCAAGAGTAAACAGTCATACTTTATAAGAAGTTTCTAGAGTTTCTGTTACTAAACTAAACTTAGGTCTGCTTGCCTGTGTGGGGTGAAGCCAACCTACTGACATCAGGCGGTGGTGAAGGGAAGTGCAGTGTTTACTGCGGGATGCCAAGCAAGGAGTCCGGCAGCTAGTGCTTGAAAGACTCAAACTCCTGAATTTCCAGATGGCTTTCGGGGAAAGGGTTTTACCTGCTGGTGGGCAATCTAGAGTTCACTTCTTCCCCCTGGTGGGGGTTTCAGTATCTACAAAACAGCTCAAAGAATAGCTCAGAATATTATCCATTGCCCTTGAGGAGGAACCAAATGTCCTTAATTTTGTTTAATGGCTAAATTAGTATTATTCTATATTGCTCTACTGTTTTCCTTTGCTTCTGCATTTTCTCACCTTTCTGATTAAATGCATAATTTTGAACTGAGGGAAGGCCTAGGAAACTAATTGTTTTCTAGAAACAAGAGGCAGGTGGAGGACCTGGGTGGGCTGTCCCAGGAAGGCCCCATAGGCCCTGCTTGGTTACATTTCCAGCAAGCCAGTACATATAGGAGGATTTATCGGTTGAGCACTGATTCTTTTGGCCAAATGTGATCCAATCTTTTGGGGCATTTACTGCTTGTTAAAATTCCTGGTAATGTCCTATTTATTGCATGGCAAATTTTAAGTTAAAGTAACTACCATTTTTGTTATTAAAGAATTATGCTTCCTAAGTTGTTTATCTCTGTTTCTTCAGTCATAACTCCATCAAGTTTTATATTGTTTCTCACTGCTTAACACCTCCATAAATCTCTCGGGAAATTTTTATTTTATACTTCTTTGCAATTATGTTTAAATGATTTCCTACAAATTGTAGTTCATCTTTTGGTTTGGCAATAATTACTTGATTATCTTCAAATAACCTCAATTGAATTATGTTCTTACTTATGAATTAAATAGCACTTTCTAGACTCAATTACCATTTGAAAATAATTCATTGACTTATATGAAAATACAATAAATGAGTCTCATTTTCTACACATCATCTTTATTCACTTGGATTTTTCTATCTATAAATAAAACTTAAATTTCTCTGGATGTCTAGAAATTATAAGTGATGAGTAAAGCTGTTGCAATATTATCTTGCTTTACAGTTTTTCATTATATCTTCCAATTTAATTTCTCGTGTTTTCTAATAGGCAAGTGTATTCACAATGAACTTTCGACAGTTTCTCTCCTTTTGTATCTAAAATGGAGCCTAGTCCTTTAGTTTTAGAGATTGTTGCAGAGGGGAAAAAAAAAAAAAAGAAGCAGCCAAAATCAGCATTGCTTCATATTTGGGAAAAATTCAGCCACTTGAGAAGGTATTTAGAGTTCTGGAAGGGGTATGGAGAGGAAGAAGGATATTTAAGACAGAAGGAGAATTAGAGCGGGAAGGTGGGTGATAATTTCAGGGACTGGAAAATCAAGGGAATGTTCATAAAAGAAGAAGACTAGATTCTGCTTCCAAATGTATTAAGAGCCACACGAGATTTACTGAAGATAAATAGAGAATTTTCAATCCAAGATGGCAAGATGGTCCACTGGCTGAATGCACTGCCATCTCCTCCTTTACTTGATCATGGAAATTGTAGACAAGAATGGGGTAAAAAGTATTTCTGACCCAAATTTTACAACAAGAATATCTGATGGCAGAGAAGGTGGGTCTTATCTTTAAAACATCAAACATAAGAAGCAAACTTTAGGCTAAATGTGCTGCAGAATGTGAACCACGAGAGAACTCCCTGGCCCACAGCATGGGCTGATACTCACAAGAAATAGACTGGAGCCCAGGCGTATTCATCTTCCATGGCTGTTGTAACAAATTATTACAAATTTAGTGGCTTACAAAAACACAAATGATTATGATACAGTTTTGAAGGTCAGAAGTCTGAAATAGGTCTTTTTGGGGTAACACCAAGGTCTTGTCAAGGATATGTTCCTTCCATAGGTTCCAGAGGGGAATCTGTGTCTTTGCCTTTTCCAGCTTCTAGAGGCCTCCTGCATTCCTTCACTCATGATCCTTTCCTCCACTTTAAAAGCCAACATCATAGCGTCTTCAAATTTCTCTCTGAACGCGACCTCTGCTTCAATTGTCATATGACTCTGTCTGCTTCTGACCCTCCTCCCTCCCCTATAAGTGATCTTGTGATTATAGTGAGACCATCCTGATAGTCCAGGATACTTTTTATCTCGAGATTTTTAATTTCATGATATCTGCAAAGGCTCTTTTAGATTTAAGGTACTACATGGACAGGTTTGGAGATTAGGGTGTGGACATCATTCTGCCTATCTACAACATACCAGTTCTTACTTTTCCAACCTGGATGCTATAGTGCCTCTCATAAGAAATAGGTGCCCCTTTCAGGGAGCTAATCACACTTGACCTAGAAGTTAAAAAAGCTAAAAGATCTGAGGGAAGGTGAGGGAATTGCAGACCCAGCCCCTGACTCATAGAAACATGAGGACCCAGCAGATAAATAAAAACACATGTGAGCTACAAAAGCTTCTGGTGACCCTTCCCCAACTTTTAGAGCATAAGACAGTAATGCAGCTGCTTTTCATAGCTCATGCAAAAAATGAATATTGTGCCTGAATCCAGCAAGGGAATACATGCAAGTCAAGTTGATACATTACAAAACCATTACAGCTGCTACCACATATGCTGGGAGACACTAAGTTGAGCATTACTGAAGAAGTTATCTTTGATGTCCTGCTCCATGAAGGATGGACTACCTTTATGATGTAATATCAATCCTAGTCTTCAGTCAACTATCATTAGTAAGCCTTTTGTTTTTTTCTATAGCTGAACCAACTGGCTGTAATTTGTTCCACATGTATAATATATCCAAGGCCTCCTTGTAGCCCAACATTTAATTCATAACATTTTACCAACAATTTGAGTTTCTTTGATCATCCATTAGTAGAGATTCACTGCACTAGGATAGTCAAGATTTCTTTACATAGTGACTCGGGCCCCAAGAAAGCAAAAGCAAAAGTTGCAAAACCCCTTAAAGCCCAAGCATGGAATGTACAAAGTATCTCTTTCACTACATTCTGTTCATCCAAACAAGTCACAAAGCCAGGTGGAGCGAAGTGGAAGAATACAAGAAGGCAGGAACTCACAGGATGTGATTATTGGGGGATTAGGGAGTGGGGAGGGAAGTTTGTAAGAATTTGATACAAAAGTTGTAGTCATCAAACCTTCACATGCACACCTTCTCAATCTTTTATACAACGTTATGAAGACTCAATTCAGCATTCAGATCAGAACTTTGTATTTCTAATATTCAAGTTCTAACTCTAGGGCTAGATCTACTTACTGCCTGGGTCTGGGTGTGCTGTGAAAACCAGTCCCCAGAGGGTAGCTGTAGAGTGGAGCAGAGATCCAGGGGAAAGCCATAAAGATATCACGTGTGTGTGTGTGTGTGTGTGTGTGTGTGTGTGTGTGTGTGTGTGTGTGTGGTGAGACAGAGAAAGAGACAAAGAATCTGCCTTGGTTCCAGATGGCTTTCCAGTCTTCGGTCTCTTGTGAAGTCCAAGGATATTCATTTACTTGATATTCTGAGCTCAACCTGAGGCGTAACAATAGATCCTCCAAACCTAAATATCTGAAATGTGTTGATGTTTTTTGAAGTCAGACAACTAACATGTGGATGACTGATGAGTTTTTTCAGAATGAACATTTATAAAATCATTATCTCATTTTTTTTATTAATTCATAAAACTTTCATTCCATGCATGTGCATTCCATATGTTCTATTACACTCTGAAATGCTGTCTCAGGACTTTTTCTTTGGAATTGAATTTAAGTTTTGTTAGGTGCTTTTTTAAAACTTGTTTTAAATGCTATATGATTGTTTATAATCTTCCCTTGCTTTACTCTCATGCCTCATGTCTCAACACTCCCTATCAAGAACTGTTTGCTTCTGCCTTCCTGTATCACTGAACTTTCTCCCAAAGCACCATTTCTCTATTGTCCTCAAACCTGGACTGTATTCTTGACTCTACCTAGAATAACTTTCTCCCACTCAACCTTCCCAAGACTAACTCCAGCTCCCACCCTAGCCAAGCCAAGCTCCACCGCCCACTCTTTTCGAGTGTAGTTCTTTTTTAATTTTTATGCCTAGCTCTTCTTCTAAGAAGACTTGGAAATAACTAGTACTTACTTTCACATTTTACTGCGAGTGCTTTTTAGTATCTGTATCTCCCACCAGAGTATAAACTCTTGAAAACATGATCAGGTTTTTATTCCAGGTATCTAACAAACAGCAACTAATGCAATGTACTTTAATAAATTAGTTTACTTTGATCTTATGTGTCCTTTCTTATTTCATAATCTCATTTTGATTTATAAAGTTGGTCCAGGATTCATCAATGCTCCGTAAATAATATGTTCAATTTTGCTTTCAGGCTTGCTGAGGACAACTATAATCTCCCATTCTCCATTCGTGTTTAAATTCAAGAGACAAATACTATCACTTTATATAAGAAAATCAGAGGATGAAACACATTGTCATGTGATCTTGATCACAGATGATTAATAATCAAGCCCAACTTTCATTTCGCATCTCCCAGTTTTGTGGGCTTTTTTCTCAGTCAAGTTATTAACACTTATTTGCGTATAATGCTTTTTTTAATCTGGTTAATTAAATGTTTCCATGTATACAGCAACTTCTATAATTTAATTAATTCTTAATTTTTTAATATTATTTCACTATTAATTTTATATTTTCTACATTAGCAAATCCAATGTTTTTAGTTGATCCTTACCACTAAACATCATTATTAAAATCAATAATAGATGCATTTTTCACTTCCATGTGAAAATAAAATGCTTTTGATTTACAGTTTATTATATTTATGACTCTTATGAATATCCTTTTGCAGTTGTAGTATCATAATTGATTTTTCCTTTCTCCATACCTCAATTTCCACTTAGGAGAAATTGGAATAAACAACTTATATATTCCCAGATTAAATTATTTCCTACTTTTTCCTCAATACTAGCATTCCAAAATATTAATGTGTGTTTTGATATCCATATCAGTTGTATGTTTCATCAGGACTGTTAAAATGTGAAGAACATTTTGAATCATAGTAATGCATTATATCATCAGTGAATTTGAAAACTGGTAAATAAATTTCTTTATTGATAAACCCTTAGTGTACAAAAATATGTACTAAAACAAACCTATAAGCAAGGGAAAATAGATGGCAATTATATTTGCTTCTATAGTTTCTTTGGATTAAAAAATAAGGGAGATGTATAGACAGCCTTGCAGAAATAAACCAATTCATGAGGAGCAGAGCTTTCTTATCTACCTCATTGTCTAGCCTGTAATTTAAACTGACTGTCTCATGAGACATAAAGTGTGTGTGTATGTGTGTGTGTATAATTGTATATTAATATTGTATTATATTTTTTACTGCTGGAATAAAACAAATCAGAGTGTCAATTGTGTATATTATTAAACTCTCATGGTGTGTTAGTTATTTATTGCAGCATACCAAATTACTCCAAATGGCGGCGTAAAGCAAAAAAGATCATTCTAACATGTGTGTTTTCACAACTAAATGTCTTATCTAGACAGTGTCTTTAAAACAGTACATATTTTTTAAGTTATAGGCCTCTGTTTTCCTCCTAGCCCTCAATACTTAATCTCAATTTAATGACAGCTACCTTGGGACCATCTCAAAGGGTTTGCCTGAGATAGCAATGTCCTTAATCCAATTTTGGCTAGTCAGTACACATCCTTTATAAAGTGGATCACCAAAGTAGCATGCTGCTAAATCTGCAGCTTCACGACACTTTTTAATTGCTTCAGTTTCTGGTGCAGAATTATTTGATGAATTAAAGACTTCATATGATGATGCATTCAGTCAACTCCAATTGCTTACCACAGACAGAAAGCTTCTTAGTCAAACTTTATACCTTTCCATCTTTGTTGGTGGAGAAGCTACTTCAAAACGATAATATAGAACTTGGCTAAAAGTGGTAAGAAGGAACCAGCACACAGATTTTTAAAAAACTTCTGCTACCACGTCCCTTTCAACACCATTGGCATGAGTTCTGCCCCTATTTTCTTCTTAAACTTCATGTCTCTTGACATACGTAGCCACAAGGCTAGGAAATCCATTCTTAATGTCATCGAGTAAAGTTCTTAGCTAAGAACCAGTGGTTCAATTACTAAGAAAGAAAATATAGAGGGAAAAAGTACAATAGCTGTTAAGACAGACAAGATTTTCAATTTAACATAAAATGCAAATTAAAATCTTTGAATAATTAAAATTCATGAATATTTTGCAGTGCCCCCCAAAATTGTATCTAGATATGAAAGTAAATAGAAGAAAAATTATATAGATAGACACGGTAATGATAGATAGCTATAAATAGATATAGAGGTACACATAAAATCAATGAAATAAACAAAAATAGACAACAAAATTTAAAATAGGGCATATATGATCTCTCTCAGAGAATGCATAGACACTCTCTCCTGAAATCAACACAAAAACCTTTTTTTTTTCCAGAAGTTTTATAAAATATTCTCTATACGTTCCAATATTCCTTCAGTACTTTTAGATACCTTCACTGATATGACTGTCATTCAAAAAGAAACTCATTTTGGATTATGATGGTGGCTTGTGGATGGATGCCATGGAAGCAGAAACAGGAACACAAAAACTAATTAGAGAAATTAAATCCTGTGTGCTGTTTGAATATCAAAAGAGAATTTTTCATTGCATATAATTTAAAGAGACAACAAAGTAATTTATGCATTTCTGTTTTCTGAAATACAATAGATATGTTCAATCATCCTTAAGCTTTAATCTTTTTAGCCAACTTGTATCAGAAAACATAGGAACCTATCAAGCCAATGTATAAATTGGGAGAGCTTCCCAACATGTTTCAAAATAGAAAGTGCACGTTGTAGTTGTAAATAATGATTGTTTCTCTACCACAGAATTTACAGACTATCCAGGAGAGCTAGATACAAAATTCATGGGCAAACAGTCTATGCAAATACAAACACAAAGCAAAAAGGACTAAAGTTTATTTTATACTACATTTTAGACCAAAATAAGTTATTGGTTTAGGATATTTTTTGTTGTCTCCTTGAGGAAGCGGTCTAAACAGTCTCTACAATGTGGTTGCAAAGGTATTGCAATAAAATTCCAATTTAATTTAAATAGATAAGTTATATAGTACATAGTTGTATCTGTACTTATTTATGACCAAGATAAGTATAGTTACCAAAGAGTACTCTAAAGTTGAAGCTCCCTATTAAATATTGCTATATTTTATTTCAAATTTAAATTTATTAAGAAAACATAGATATTTCTCAACACCCCAATTTTGCTACAATTCTCTTTATCTCATAGAATTTTAAGGAACTATAATGACCGGTCGGACAAAGCTATGAATTAGTGATATATACGTGACTAAAAAGTTGTGCAAACACACAAGACAAAATAAGAGAAAGTAAAACTAGTGATTTTCTCTCATCTGATAAAGTTTCTATGACCAAGTTCAGAGTCCTCCATCTTTACCCCTAGACTCATCTAATACCAGCAAAAAAAGAGTATCTGACTTATATAATCCTTGATTATGATTTGGCTTCATGGAAATAGATCAATTCAGATCCCTATCTTTAGTGATAGAAGGTAATTTCATAAATATTAAATAAAATAAGCACTGCCTATATTACCTTTCTCAGCTCCTCTCTTAACTCTACCACCATTCTCTATCCAAGATAGAAAGAAGGAAATCTTTACACATCTTTTGACAATACTTGATAATTAATTATCTGCAAGAGCAAAACTTTAATTGTAGAAATTTTATGTATGCTTATAGACATTTCAAACTCAAGCTGGTTAAGATTAAATTCACTATCTTTCCTCACAACCAAAAAAAAAAAGTTCAGATTTACTTGTGTATTTTTAAATTCTCCATCACTATCTCAATTCAACAATTTTTCTATAATGGACCAGGCTCTTCTCCTAAAAAAGAACACAAGAATTGGTGATATTTTCAGAAGAGAATCTATAGAAAACACAGATGCAAAACACAACCATATGTTTGTATGGCTATTTATTTGACATTCTACTGATATAATGCACCAAGGGCAAAGCCTGTGTAGGTGTGTTTCTGTGTGTCTGTGTGTTGTATATGTGACTGTTTCATGAATTTTATTTCTCTAGACCCTTATAAGTTGGTGAATATTTAATATATCACACAATTCCAGATCTCAGACTTATCTGTCATTATTTCTTCCATCCTCAAGCAAACCTCTGTCCCAAAATCTAAACAGTTGCCAATTTCTATAGATTTTACCTTCATCATACATATTAACTTTAGTTAGCAATTGTGTATCAATAGTGATTCATTAACTGGAACAAATTAACCATAATAATATAATGTTAATAGTGGAAACTGGGAGTGAAGTATATGGAACCCTAAATTTCACTATGAATCTGAAACTATTCTGAAAAATAAATACATTTCAAAATATAGCATGGCAAGATTTCCTTTTTTAACTTGCAACTTTCCTTTTAGAATTTCATAATGAAAAAGAAATTTATAAAACCATGTAGTCTATCTCAAGTTAACATATTCTATTTTAAAAGAAGGTAACTGAAAAGGGATTACATAACCCAAATAAATGAATGACTAATGACAGAATTGCAATAACTTTATCTCTTATGACTTCCTGATTAATCTTGTGAAAATAACTCTGTGATTTTATAATTTCCTTGCCAAAATAAACCTATGGTTTCCAAATTCTTTTAAAACAGCATCTGCACTTCTATGTTTGGCTTTAAGTTTTTCTCTTTCTCAATCCATATCCAAAACCTGTTTCCCACATCTTCATGAAACAGTCTCTCTCTTCCATTCAAGTTACCTCCTCATTTTCCCACATGGTGGAAAAATAAGAAAGAAAATGAAGGCGTAAAATTTGTGTGCCTTGCAAACTTTTAGCAGGACCGTTCCTCCTAGAATATTCTTCCCCTGTCTTCATCTGATGACATTCTGCTCATGTTTTACAGTCCAGCTCAAAATTTACAACTGATAATCAGTATTTTCTGAATGTGTTATCTAAATGAAATTTTAATCTATAAATACAAAGTTTCTAGAAACCTGCCATTGTCTTCCACTGCAAAGAATTACTAATTTTAAGTTGCATCTTACACATATTGGAGAGGATTTATGTTATTCAATAAATACTTACTCAACTTGGCACGAATGTAAACTAAAAATGGAAAGGGATGACATCTGTGAAAATCAGGTTGTGAAGAATAGAGAAGGAATTTGAGATGTTATCAAACATGCCAGTCCAGGAAATGTTGGGTGTGCGATGCTGGTGGAATATTGTTGAGCAGAACTGTAGAATTAGACAAGTGCTAGAAATTTAAATATAACAGCAGAGAGAGTAATGGTTATTTTAGTGCTGTGTAGGTAGGACAGAAGATAGATCAGAAAATTCAGATAGAGTATATATTTACCATGTTCATAGGAATGTACTCATCAATATCATACACATGATCAAAATGGATCTTAAAAATACTTTTGAAGAAATAATTTTAGGGATAAAAAACAGGAGGAATTGAGATTAAGATGCTCTAACAAAGAATCATAAACATAAAGAAAGAAAACTTAATATTAATCTAGTCATGCCGGCTTTCTTATGATTGATGTTTGTTTTCCAAACAATTTACTTTTTTCTGATCGATGTCTTATATTTATGGTGGGTTTCTTAGAGACAGTATATATTTGGGTCTTTTTTATCCATTCCAACAGTTCCTGGATTTTAATTGGAGGTGTTTAGATTGTTTATACGTGATGAATTTGTTGATATAGTTGGTATAAATCTACTATTTCTATCATTTTGTTCCCTCTGTTCTTTCTTCCCATTTTTCTTTTCGTTTTCTTCTGGATTAAGTTCATTTTATTTTATTTTATCTCATTTTTGGCTTATTATCTATAACTCTCTGTTTTATCATTTTAAAGTTTGTTTAGAATTTTAAAAATATATATCTTTAATGTATCATAGTCTCCCTTCAAACAATATTATACTACTTTATGTATAATGCAAAAGCTTAAAACAGTATAATCCTGAATGTTGTGCACTTGTTTTCTTACATTTTACTTCCATATATGTTATAAATCCCACAACACATTGTTGTTATTCATTTTGCTTAAACAATTATCCTTCAAAGTAATTTTAAAAATAAGGAAAGTGTCTTTTTATCTGCACATAACCATTTTCATTTTTTATTCTTTCTGTAGATCACCATTTCAATTTCTTACTGTTTTCTTTCTCCCTGAAGGGCTTTCTTTAACACTCCTCATAGTGATGATAATAGTGATGTTGATGATATATCCTTTCAGATTTTTATATGTCTCAGGTCTTTACTCTGGCTTCATTTTCAAAATACATTTTGCTGAAATAACATTCTAGTTTGACGTATTTTTCAGTACTTTTAAGATGCTTCTCCCTTTTTCTGGCTTGAATTACTGTTGACAATAAATCTGCTCTCATTCTTATATTTATTCCTGTGTGCATATATTTTTTTCCCTTGCAGCTTTAAAGCTTTTTCTTTTATCACTGGTTTTAAGCAATGATTATGATGTCCCTTGGTGCTGTTTTTTCCTTCTTCTTTATGCTTAAAATTCATTGAGCTTCTTGGATCTTTGGATTTATAACTTTTATCAAATTTGGAAAAATTTGTCCTTTATTTCTTCAAATATTTTCTCCATTGTTCCCACTTCTCTTCCTGATATTTGAGTTACAATTGTATCAGGACATTTAATAGCTCATAATTCACTGATGCTCTATTAATTCTTTACAGACTTCAAAAAAATTTATATTTCATTTTCTACCATTTCTTGATTGTGGTATGTTTAAATTAAGTAATATTTTTCTTCTACAGTGTCTAATTTCTTTTAATTCAATTCATTTTATTTTTTATTTTAGAGGTTATATTTTTATCTCTAGAGGTTCACTTTGGGTTTCATCTTTATTTTTTATTTTTCTCTGTATCGTCTTTACATCCTACATTTTTGGAACATATTGAATATATTTTCCATGTACCATGTATACATCATGCATGTATGTATACATTACACTTTTTACCTATTCTATTATGTGTACCTTTTTGGAATCTGATTCAGTTGATTGATGTTTATTCTTACTATGCATTATATTTTTCTACTCCTTTGCATGCCTGGTATTTTTTTAAATAAATGCCAAAGGTGAGTTTTACATGACTGGTTGCTCGAATTATCTGTGTTCTTATCAATATTTCTGGGCTTTGTTCTAGAATGTAGTTGAGTTACTAGGAAACAGTTTTAACCTTTTGAGGCTTGCTTTTCAGCTTTCTTGGGAAAGTCCAGACAGTTTTTCTGGAGCTAACGTGGCCTCACTACGGAGGCAATAATCTTTTATATGTTCTGCATGAAACCGTGTGTGTTAGGTAGGATATCTTTCCATTCTGACTCTTGGGAAATGCATAATATCCAGTTTTATTTTACCTGCTCTTTAGTGATCATTTCCTGGATCTAGTTTCCTCACAACATGTGCTGATAGGCAATCACATGTTTGCTTGTGATACTGTGTATCTCCAGTGCTTTCTCTCTCTCTCTTTCTGTGTGTGTTTGTGTGTGTGTGTGTGTGTGTGTCCTATCTGGGTTCTACCCTGTGATTTCTAGACACCTTGACCTCCCTAAAGTCCGAACTCCTTTTCAACTAATTAATATAACTAGCCTTCTTCTGAGTCTCACTTCCTTGGACTTTGGCCTAAAAAATTTGTTTAATTAGTAAGATGGAAAATCATATGGTTCAAATTGGTTTTTTTTTTTTCATTTATCAGTGTTCTATCTTGTATGTTTTCCAAAAATCTGAAAATATTTACTTCATACATTTTGTCTGCATTTGTTTGCACAGCAAAGTGATTCAGTTATACATGTATATATTATCAGATTCCTTTCTATTATAGATTATCACAAGATATTACATATAGTTCTCTGCATTGTACAGTAGGCCCTTGTCGTTTATCTGTTTTATATATAGTAGTGTGTATCTGTTAATCCCAAATTCCAAATTTACCCCTCCCCCTCCCCCTTTGGTAACCATACATTTGTTTTCTATGTCTGTCAGTCTATTTTTATTTTGTAAATAAGTTTATTTGTATCATTTTTTTTTTTTTTGGATTCCACATGTAAGTGATAGCATATAATATTTGTCTTTCTCTCCCTGACTTACTTCATTTAGTATGATAATATCTCGGTCTGTCCCTGTTGCTGCAGATGGCATTACTTCACTCTTTTTTATGACTGAGGGGTATTCCAATATGTGTATATTACATCTTCTTTATCCAATTATCTATTGATGGACATTTTGATTGCTTCCATGTCTTGGCTATTATAAATAGTGCTTCTATGAACATTGAGGTGCATGTATATTTTTGAATTAGAATTTTCATCTTTTCTGGGTATATACCCAGGAGTTAGATTGCTGGATCATATGGTAACTCTATCATTTGTTTTTTAAGGAACCTCCATACTGTTCTCCATAGTGGCTGCACCAATTTACATCCCCATCAGCAGTGTAAGAGAGTTCCCTTTCACTGAGAAAGTAAATTCTGTCTTTGTCACTTCATCATGACAAGAAATGGCAAGTTCAAGATAGCTTAAAATTGGCAATTAATTATGGGAAAAATGGAGGCTGATGTAAGAATATTTAGGGATAAATGAATAAATAAAAGATGATGGGATCTGCAGTGGATGGTGAGGAAGGGGAAAGAATCTGAACAACCCATTTTCTTTACTTTTCCTGGTTGATGTTTCTTGTGCCTTTCTTTAAGCTCTATCTGTTTCATCTTTTGATTAGCATTCTATTTATTCTCTACTTTCCTTTGGCATAGATATATAGGTGAATTCTACTTATATTTCTTTTGCATTTAAGTCTGCCCTCCAACACACACATCTATACCACAATAATCTAGTCAACCTAGATTACCAAACCAAATTTTAATATATTAATGCTCAGAGATTATTTTCACTGTACATAATAATAGGAAAGACTATCCAC
The DNA here is from genome assembly GCF_009834535.1 of Camelus ferus. Lineage (NCBI taxonomy): Eukaryota > Metazoa > Chordata > Mammalia > Artiodactyla > Camelidae > Camelus > Camelus ferus. The sequence continues at coordinate 21,458,605 of NC_045697.1, forward strand.
TCGGCTATTATACATCCATTATATATCCAGCACATTGGTTGTATTAATGGGCTAAGTCATCTATGTGGTAGGAAATCTTTTGCTGTACCTATCATTTTAAACATATATATGTATATTTTAGAATGGATTTATATTGTTGAGATGAATTCTGAATACACAAAATAATCATTTAATTTAGATATGAAATTCTGTTTTGGAATTGAATGATGAAACCAATTGATATTGAAATATGGAGAACCTTATGTTGTTTTAAAATATAATTTGCAACTAAAAATATTTGTCACTTACCTATATACATCATTGGATTTGGGGACGCCACTAGATGGATAAGAAACAAATAAGAATACAAAATCATAGATGGAAAATAATTTTTAATAAAAGATTTATAAAATATATATCTCAATATAAAATTCTTCCTGATTGAATCACTGAATCATTCTTAGAATACAAATGAAATAAAACTTTCTTAAATTCTAATCTCCAGAGATTGAAATAAATTCTATGTGGTACTAAAATTTGAAAATGCAGTGGTGAATATTTATTTATTATGTATCAACACATTATTCATCACAGAATAAATATTCCTTGTTTTCAAGTTGAAATCATCTCAGAAAATTAGGGTCAGATTTTATAATCTACTCTACATTCAAATTCAAATCTTATTTTTTATAAAGAATCATCAGATACGGAAACAATATGAATTTTCTGCCTCCTATTCTTGAACTCCTCAGCATTCACATACAAACACCAAGAAAGAAAAAAAAAAAGAAAAGAAAATGCTGAGTTTTTGTTACAGGTTAACAAGGTGGATGGAATGGCATCTTAATCAGTGATAATTTGTGAAATGTTCTATTGCTAATGAAGTCGAACGCCACCCTGGTTGCCTGCCAAAACTCCAAATTTGGAAGTACCTATTACACCAATACTGACAAGGCAGGAAATATGAACGCTTGAACTTAGCATCAAGGAGCAAACAAACCAAAAAATCCTCCCAAACAGGGGAGCACTCTAATGAGCTGCAGAACTCCATGCTGACTCCAGATGCCACTAGAATTAGAAACTAGATATTTCTTACCTCTGTTCAGGAAAAAAAAAAAATGCTGAAGACTGACTGCGACTACATTTGATTGACTTTTCAACCTTCTCTATTGCATATAGAAAATGTCAATTACCCATAATCGTGATTTTTAAGTAGTTGTTTGCTCAGCTTAGTGTCTTCTAATGATATTTGCATTTGTTTACATTTTCCTGCAATATAAATTATCAGAATAACTGAAATACAAAATTATCCAACTTAAAGAAAGTTATTAGAACTTGAAGGAACTAGATCACTGCCCTGCCACTGTACTATTTTATGTGAAAACATAAATTGATTACTTAAGTTTGAATATAGAGAATTTTTGATTTTGAAGTAAAGATATGTGTGTGTGTGCGTGCGCGCATGTGTGTGTGTGTGTGTGTACTGGTGTCTCACATTTATTCACACTATGACTTTGGTATGCAGCAACAGTGTAGTTTCTTTATCTACAACTATCATAGAAACCCTAACTTTCTGGGTGTAGAAAGAATAGCATTACAGTCCCATCCATTAACATTAGGCTGAAAAATAATATAAACAGTCGTTTTAAATAATGCTCGGTCTCCCTAGGTAAGAATTGTCAGGCTTTCATATTTCTCCTCAAACCCTGTTCCTCTCAAAGATGGTTTCTTTGTTTGGGTGGGGCTACATGGCTTTGTGGCTGTTTAGGTAAAGATGTCCTTAAATCCTCTGTGGCGTTTCCCTGATCTCTTATTTTGATAAAAATGCTTAACATAGGATCCACCCTCTTAAGAAACTGTTGAGTGTACAATACAGTACTGTTAACTGCAATTACAGGGTTGTATAGTGTATCTCTAGAACTTTCTCATTTGACTGAACTAAAACTTTATGTCTTTGGTTAAAGTCTCCCCATTTTTCCTTCCCTCAGCCTCTAGCATTCTTTGATTCTATGTATTTGACTATTTTAGATACTTCATCTATAAATGGGATCATGCAATATTTGTCCTATGTGACCGACTTACTTCACGTAACATTATGTTCTCAAGGTTTATCTGTGTGGTAGCATATGACAGAATTTCCTCCTTTTTAAGCTGAATAATATTCTGTTGTATATATATACATATGCCACCTTTTCTTTATTAATTCATTTTTTTCAGTGGACATTTAGTCATCTTGTATGACTTGGCTACCGTGAATAATGTTGCAATGAAAGTCAGTATGCAATATCTTTTGAGATCCTGTTTTGAATATACACCCAAAAGAAGTGGGATTGCTGGATCATATGGCAATTCTATTCATAGTTTTTAAAGGAAATGCTACACTGTTTTCCAAACCAGCGGCACCATTTTACATTCTCACCAACAGTGCACAAGAGTTCCAGTTTCTCTACATCTTCACCAATTCTTATTTGTTTGTCTGCTTGTTTTTGAAAACGGTCAGCTAATCGGTTGAGGTGATATCTTGCCATGGTTTTGATAAGCATTTCTCTGGTGATTAGTGATGTTGATCATCTTTACATGTACCTGTTGGCCATTTGTATATTTTATGGAGAAATGTCTATGAGAGCCTTCAGCCCATTTTTAAATTGAGATATCACGTTTTTGTTATTGAGTTGTAGAAGTTCCTTATATACTTGGAGTACGAACCCTTTATCAAATATGTGGCTTGCAAGTACTTTATCTCATTCTGTAGGCTGTCTTTCCATTCTGTTGATTGCTTTCTTGGCTATGCAGAAGCTTTTAGTTTGATATAGTACTTTTCAATTTTTGCTTCTGTTGCCTATGCTTTTGTTATTATACCCAAGAAATTATTGCCAATGTCATAAAGTGTTTCCTTCATGTTTTCTTCTCAGATTTTTTTTAAAGTTTCAGGTCTTACATTTAAGTCTTTAATTCATTTGGAAATGATTTTTGTGTATGGTGTAAGATAAGTGTCCAAATTCTTTCTTTTGCATGTGGATATCCAGTTTCCAACACCATTTATTGAAAAGACTATTCTTTCCCCATTTTGTATTCTTGGCACTCTCATCAAAGGTTAGTCAACCATGTATGTGTGTATTTGTCTTCATACTCTCTATTTAGTCCCATTGCCATAGGTCTGATTTTATGTCTGTACAATACTACTTCAATTACTATAGCTTTGTACTCTATTTTGAAATCAGGAAATATGATGCCTCTTACTGTGTTCTTCCTTCTCAACATTGATTTGTCTGCTTGGAGTGTTTTGTGATTACACATGAATTTTATAACTGTTTTTTTCCATTTTTGTAAAAGCTGCCATTGAGATTTTAATAGAAATTTCATTGAATTTGTAAATTGCTTTGCATAGAATGGACATTCAAACAATATTGTCTTTTAATCCATGAACAGGAATATCTTTTCATTTGTTTGTCTTTTAAATTTCATTTCATCAATGTTTTGTAGTTTTCAGTTTACAAGCCTTTCAAATCCTTAGTTAAATTTAATCCTAAGTATTTTGTTATTTTTACTGTAGGTGGAATTGTTTTACTAATTTCCTTTTCAGATAGTTTGTTGATAGTGGATTGAAGTTCAACTGATTTTTGTATGTTGATTTTGAAACATACAACTTCACTAAATTTGTTTATGAGTTGTAGTAGGTTTTCTCTTTTTTAATAGAGTCTTTAGGGCTTTCTATCTATAATATCTTGTCATTTGCAAGAAGAAATAATTTTACTACTTCCTTTCCATCTGAATGTGTTTTATTTATTTATAATTGATTGGTTAGGACTTCCAGATCTATGTCGAATAAAAATGGTGAGAGCATGCATCCTATTTTGTTCCTGATTTTAAAGAAAGGTTGTTCAACTTTTTACTGTTGCTTATGATGTTAGCTGTGAGCTTTTCATAGGTGGCCTTTATTATGCTGAGGTATGTTCTTTCCACACCAAATTTGTTGAGAGTTCCTGAATTTTATCAGATGCTTTTTCTGCATCTTGTGAGACCATCATGTGATTTTTATCCTTTATTTTGTTAATGTGGTGTATTATATTAATTGATTTTCATATGTTGAACCATCCTTGCACCTTAGAGATAAATCCCATTTGGTCATGGTATACGAGATATAAATATATTTGCATGTGGCCTTTCCTTTATCTAGAAAGCTCTTTCTCAAAATATCCACATGGTTTTCTCCCTCACTTTATCTTGGTATTTGATCAAAATTTTTATAAATTTTCTTCATAGTCTTCTTATATTAATAGCATCATCAACTCTATCCCATGATCCCTACTTTAAAAAACATGTATATGATTTACATGCTATTTAACTTGCTTTATATGTGGTTTAATTTCCTGTATTTTCTTATTGGAAGAGATTATTCTGCTTAATTGTGAATACCTCAAACATAAAAATATGTATGATACATAATAAAGAAATAATTAATATCAGTTGTTGTTATTTTATTTTTGTATAGTGCCTTAAACTAGATATAGAAATTTTTGCACTTTTTTTTGATACAGTTGAAGTTTGTGATAATTTTTTTCCAAAGGGAAGTATTGCAATCCTTATGGTATCAAAACCAAAACTATTTAAGAAATGATGAAAAATTAATACCTTTTTCAGCACCCATGAAGGAGTTGTGTAATACTACATTATTCATGAGATGAGAAGAATAAGGCTTCCTTACAAAAAAATATAATGGTTATCATCTAGAACTGTTTGTAGTTTGTAGAAAATAAAACCATTCAGTTTCTAATTGATTTCTCTCCTTTTTTAATCATATGAACTATTTCCTTTATTAAATGATACTAATTATTTATATATATTTTTATTGTAACACATGACTAAAGAAAAGCATTTTTTAATAATTTTTAAAGTTTGAAATCTATTGACAATACACATATGAAATTAAAGCCACATATGACATTTTTATTCAGGGAATATGGTACAACTTTGAGTAAAACTCCTTCCTGAGGAAAACTGAGAATGTCATAATTACTTTGTAGAATGATTAATGGCACTCATAAATTTAGGTATTAGCCAATTCTCTTAAGAATCAGGTTTGTTCATAAAATATTCTATGAAACATTTTTATTCTAAACCCCAACCCCCATTCCAAAAGTGCTAGTCAAAAGTCTTCTTCTTGACAATTTCACCATGCCTTCCTTCCATAATATTTACATTTTCTTGTAATTAAGTAGTTAACTGAAAAATGGTCTATATAATAGATAGCTGATTATCAGACTTCTATAGAAATTTAGCCCAAATTTACTCTTCGGAATTGACCATGGTATTCCTAGAAGTGAAATAGATTGGAAGCCCATATACACATGTATATGTAATTATGGAAGAAATGGAGAAATTGAGAGAGAGAGAAAAACTGCAAAAGGGAGAAATTTGCTCACAGGACAACCCCGGACATATCTGTAGTTTGGGTTCAAAGGCAGTCAACTAGCAGAATATCTTTATGCTCATTATTTGTCATTATTTGTTTTATTAAGGCCTTCAACTGATCAGATAAGGGCCACTCACATGGTAATTTGCTTTACTCAATGTCCAATGATTAAAATATTAATGTCAGTCGAAAAAAACAACTTCACAGAAGCATTCAAAATAGTATTTGACCAAGAACTGTGGCCCAGCCAAGTTAACACATAGAATTAATCATAAAAAGGGTCATTAAATATCAATAAAGCCAGTATAGCCAAAGTGATTAAGTATACATAGGCACTCGGTGGAGAAACCTGTGTTTAGAACCAAGCTAGCTGATCCCCCTACCCTAAAAGAGTGGAATATAACTATGCCTAGCTCCTCTTAATCATGGCATGAACAACACATTTAAAAAAAAAAAAAGAAAATAGATGATTCCTATTTAGTGAATCTGGACTATGTATCTACAATGACATACAATATGTATCTACAAACCAAGTTCAAAGTGGCAGATCTCCCTTAATCCCTAGCAGGTGACAGAAGAGCACATGGTGATTAGAACTTAACTAGAGCTGAACTTAACTAGTTCACTTAACTCTTGAGTGAATTTATCATATTAAAGTATCACCTAGGTTAATTTAGAATAAGAGATTGATATGGAAGTCAAGTAGAACTTCTAAACATTACCTTGTTAATTACTTTATCCAATTATTTTACTTCCTGATATCAAGAACTCGAGTTATCATATTATCCTACAGAATGAGTACCTGATTGATTCACTTCCAACATGTTCAGTTAGAAGTGTCCACAATACAGAGGAACATATCAGGTCAAGACTGGAGTTATTATTATACTGGTGTTACTTACAACATTGAGTGTTTAGTGTTAACTAACATAAAGTATACAAAGTCAAGAAAATTAAGCTAAGTAGAAATATAGGGGAAAGAAAACAATAGTTAAGTGACTGATGTAAATTATTAATTAGGAAATAAATCTGATGAAAAGCAGTTTGTTTTCTTCATTGCAGAATATTTTTAAAGTAATTAGAAAGACCCAAATAAGGAGGAGAAAGATTAGAGTAATTTTGATCACAAAGGAAATGATTTTTAAAAGAAGCAAAAAGGATGTGATTATTGAAATATTCTCTATGTTGTGTTAGAATTAATTGAATGTATTAAGACAGATAATTCAGCAGATGAATGAAAGTGATATGATTTTTGTAGATTGTAGGATTTGGGGGTTTGATGACAAAAATGAAGGAAACCAATAATATAATTTTAGTAGATTTGAGAATGAAGTGGCAGCCACAATTCTCAGCTGCCTCACTTGAGAGATCCCCTCCTAATCCTGCAGATGTTATAATGAGAACATGTTACATGCGAATGAATAAAACATTCATTCCTGGAAGGGCATCACCTTATGGGGTCATCTGGCATTCAGTCTGTAGTATTCATTAAATCAGCTCATGAAGACTGAGACTTAAGTGGTATTGTGAAGAGCCTGCAACCCTCAGGTCCTGCTCATTCATTATATCATCTGTGCACAGAGCAAGAAAAGTTAATACTTGTAAGTCTGAATTGCTTCGCCTAGTTCTCCCAATTTCATCGTTCCACCGAAAGAAACCTAAAAACTGGAAAAGGGAAAGCTATCTACTCATAATTTTTGCATTGGTTTTGGTTGCAAGTCGTTGTAGCATTTCACAGCCTTGATTTGTTAGTTTTCCTAGGTTATGCTGCCAACAAGCTGCCCTTTTCTACAAGTAACAGGTGAGCAAGTAAACAAGTAGAAGAAGAAAAAGGAGAAACCATCCACAAAGGAGAATCGGGGGGATATTATGAGGAAAAATAAGAGAGTAGCATTCGGAAGAAAAAGTTAAGAAATGTTTGAGGACACAGTGGTCAACAGATCCAAATGCAACAGAGAAAAAGAAAGAAGTATTTTGAACTTAGAGACACTGGCATTACCATTGAATGTCACCAGATCCTACTCAAGGTTTGGGAAGAGGGGTGGTAATAGGGCATCAAAACTACATCATCACATAAAAATAATATTCAGGAGTGGAGTACATGTGAATTAAAATGATAAATGCACCGTATAGTAGAAAACTCAGTGGAAATGACAAAGAGAAAATAGAAACAGAAATACACTAGAGTTGCTGGTTTGGAATTAAGTCTTTATCTAAAACTGTTATTTGGTGTCTTGGAAGGAGTTTTGAAACCCTGTGCTCTTGACTTAAAGGCTCACTCTTAACCTATTGTTAACAATTCAAAATGACTCAAATTCATAATAAAAATGATAATAAGGGATGAAATAATTTCTTCTTTACAGCATTACGCACTTATTTGTTTATTTGTTGCTCTTTTTGAGAGTAACAGGATTTTATTTAGAAAAGTGAGAAATACAGAAAAATATAAAGAAGAAAATAATTTCCAGAAGTCTCAAAATGAATAACAATTATGACCATTCTACATTATTTCCTTCAATCTTTTTTTTTGAAGAAACTATAATACATGTGAATGTTTGCATGTACTTTACTTTGCTAAAAATTCAGACCACGCTCCACATTCAACTATGCAAAATGTTATTTCTTTTATAAACATATTGTGAGCATTTTTACCACAATAGTAAATTTTTAATGTCTGCACAATTATATTCTATTTCATTGCTCTATTAAAAGAGTAGTTTATAATTCTGTTCTTTTAGGTAATTTGGATTCTCAGTATTTCATGAATATACAACTGTGATCTACATTTCTGTTTACATATATATCTTAATTATAATTTCTGGGTATAATTTTAAGATGAAATCCTGAAATTAAATTATGAAGTCAAGAATAGCAAAAATGTAAGGTTTTAACAGATTTGTAGCTCTCACACGAGTTGTAGTAATTTTATTGTCACCAGGAATATAAGTAGGTTCACTCTCTCTACATCCTAAAAAGATAAATATGATTAGTATTGTTATTTAACTCTAAAAATTATTAGAGTTGAAAATAGTGTGTTTCTACTTATAGATTTTTATTATTAAGATTTAAATGTTACATGTATTTGTTTCTTATTTATTATTCATTGCTTTCTGTCTTGCCATTTGCTTTTGTGAAATCTCTGTTCAAAACCTGTCCCATTTTTTCCTGCTGGACCATTACTTGTTTAATTAAATTTTTAGATTTTACTGCATCACCATACTAATCAATTGTGTTAAATATATGTATCATTTACCTCTTTTTATCAACACTCTGAATTGTAACATGCCTTTTAATGCACAAAGTTCACATTTTTCATATGGTGGTACTCTCTGTCTTTTAAAATTTCTATAACTAGTTTTTAGAAGGTCATAAATATTTGGTTTTTTGTATTACATCTTCCTTAGATTGACAAAGAACTTCATCAAAATCAAGTTTTGTCATACAGTCTGAAGAAAAATCTTTGCCTCATTTACCATTTACCAGAAACTTTATTGAATAAAATCCTTCTTCTTTAGTGATTTTTGTGTGTGTGTGAAGCATGTTATCAATGTATCCTTGTAAACAAAGCTTCATTGTTATTATTGGTACAGTGAGTTAAGTTAGTACTATTCAGCGGTTTCTACATTTTCTTATTTATTTATTAAGTTGAATTAAATTATTCATTTTAAAGATGTGCAGTGAGACTAACACTGTGGCCCATGGAAAAAGAGCGTGAACAAGACATGGCAAGTGGGGGCTTTAGTTTGCCTGCAGTGACCTTTCACATACGTATAAAGCAAGGAAGCAACTGAAAATCATGTTTTGTTTGCAAAAATATATGCATGTTTCAGAAATTTCAGCTTATTGTTTATGGTTTCCTCTCCAGCTATATTTTCTTTACTTCTTTCATATACAGGAAACAAATAAGGACATGTCAGAAAAGGACTAAGAACCTGTCTCTGTTTGAGAACAGATACAGAAAACATTTTCATGACAACCATTAAAACAGAAGAAAAACTATTTACAAGCATTTACTTTCTATCATATTTCAAAATCTCCAAATCAAAAAACTCCAAAAAAGAATTCTGATTCAATAATATGAATAGTTGAAACTAATAACTACAAATTGCTATCTTCTGCTATATATTGGGCACCTAGCTATCACAGCAACCTTATGAAATTATTATACATTTATGTCATAGGAAACTAATTCTCAGAGTTGAAATAACTTGTAAAGGGCACAGGGATAATGGCAGTATCAGTTCTCCTCAAAACCAAGTCTTTATGAGTCTCATCTGATGAACTTAATCACCCTCTTACACTCCCACTTATGTTAGAACTCATTAGTGCTAAAGAATATTCAATCAGGACAGTCTAAATTAAGTTTAGTTAAAGCTTTTTAAAACAGTATCAGAGGTTACCCAGAAAATGATTTCTTGAAAGTTTTTCAGTTTGATCCTTTTCAAAGATGTTTGGTTTCCTTATATCTATAGGAAAATGGTACCTCAATAAGTTGGAATCTCTCTCTCTCTTTACATACACACACGCACACACACCCCCAAGGAGGCAAATAATATCCACTGTTGGTATAATTGCATGCTCTTGGATATAAAGAAAATCTTTATTAGAGTAAAGGAGGTGCTATGAATAACTGCACTGTGACAGCAATAATGAACCAAGACTTTCTAGGACAAAATAGGACATATGGTCACTCTACCCAAACTTCCCAATTATAACTTAAAAAAAAAGAAAGAATTCTACAACTTTCACTTTACAAGTAAAGGATAAAAAAAAAAATGCTATACCAGAAAGACACCCTTGTAAGCCTGTAACAAACCAGAGACAGGTGGGGGTTGTGCAAAAAACAGTTCTACTGGAAGCAGATTTTTTTATAGAATGATGATAGTGAAAATACCATGCATAAGAATATATAAGATAACATATGTGAGATAAAGTAAAGCAGCAAGCATAGACCTCAAATCTTTAAATATTCATATCCATAGAAATAAAAGATGAAAGAATGTTCATTAAATATCCAATTGAAAAGCTTGGAAAAAATAACAATAGAAAAATGAAGGCAATAAATTATATAGAATAAATGTGTGAGTTATAAAACAAAAATACTCTATAAGAATAAATAAAAAGCAAAATGTCAAAAATACATATAAACTGACATACATAAACTGACAAATCACTTATGTTAAATAACCTCCCAGATAGTCCCCAAAGGCCCCCACCTCCCAGTATTCATAGTTTTGTATAATCTCCTTGCCTTGAGTGGAGGCTAGATTTATTAATTCAATTCTAATGAATTCAAGAGGTGAGAGGATGCCATTTCTGAGTTTAGGTTTCAGCACTGAACCCTCCTACACTGCTGGTAGGAATGTAGTTTGGTTCAGCCATTATGGAAAATAGTACGGAGATTCCTCAAAAAACTAAAAATAGACTTACCATATGATCTAGCAATCCCACTCCTAGATATACATTTGGAGGGAACTCTAATTCAAAAAGATACATGCACCCCAGTGTTCACAGCAGCACTATATACAATAGCCAAGACATGGAAACAACCTAAATGTCCATCAACAGATGACTAAATAAAGCAGCTGTGGTATATTTATACAATGGAATACTACTCAGCCATAAAAAATAAAATAATGCCATTTGTAGCAATAAGGATTGGACCTAGAGATTGTCATTCTAAGTGAAGTAATCCAGAAAGAGAAAGAAAAATACCATATGATATCACTCATATATAGAATCTAAAAAAATAGTAAAAAAGAGGACACTAATGAACTCATCTACAAAACAGAAACAGACTCGCAGACATAGAAAACAATTTATAGTTGCAGGGAGAAAAGGGGTGGGATGGGATAAATTTGAGAGTTTGAGATTTGCAAATGTTAGCCACTACATATAAAAATATATTTCTAAAAATTTCTTCTGTATAGCACAGGGAACTATATTCAACATATTATAATAACCTTTAATAAAAAAGAATATGAAAAGTAATAATATGTATGTATATGCATGATGGGGTCATTGTGCTGTACACCAGAAACTGACACATTGTAACTGACTGCAATTCAATCAAAAAAAAACACAGTACTAAGTAATCAAATCAAAAATAAAACGGGAATGATAAGGCAGAAACACACAAAATAAGAAATTTCAAGGCGACTATAGCTGATGAGAAAGGTAAAAAAATTAATAAGCAAATTTGTAATTAGTAGGACTTTTTTTAAGAGAAGTGGGCTGGGTATGTTAGTGGTATGAATACATGATGCCTCACTGTAAAGGAAAGCTTACTTTTAAATGCAAATACTAGACATCATTGTTTTAACTAAATGATTAAGCCTAGCATTGCTCATGGTGAAACAGCTTGATACGAGCCTCTTGAGGTGTTGTAACAAAGTACAGAGCATTACCCAAGAAGTACTTAGCCACGTGTGTTTTATCTGGATCTTACAAAATCTTTAAATCAAGTTCCCCATTAGAGGAAATACAGGTACACAGAGATCATCGAAACAGGCTACTTCCTCTCTCCCCATCCCCAGCCACCACAGAGTACATACTGGACACAATTTAACCTCTCTGGGGGTAAATTTCTTTCTTTCTTTTCAGCAATAGAATAACTTTCTGGGAAAGATTAAATCAGCAATTTCTCTGACTACCTATCTTGCTCCTTCAGTTTCTGTTAAACTTTTCCTCTGAAAACACTAAGTGTTGGTTTCTATATACCTCATTTTGTCTTAGATAACTTCTTCAAAAACTAATATTTGACTTATACTAAATATTTGGTAGATTTGCCGCCAGTTGTGGGTAGTAACATTTTTCTAGTAAGGTGTTGGCTTTTTGCACCTTGGTGGTGAATTAATACAAATTCTAAAATCCTGAACCAAGTATACCATTCCCCAGTGAGATACAACTCAGTCGATTTCCTAGAAGATCCTTGACTTCATCCAGAAATTCACAATGCCTCCTGCCACAAAGTAGTTTACGAAGTTGGAAAGTTTTGGGGTTTTTTTCTTTTACCTTTATAACTGAAATGTAAAAATTCTGGTCTTTTTACTTATGAAGTATGTTAATTTTTGGACTATGCTTGGATTGAGTTGTGTTCCCCTCGAAATTCATATATTGAAGCCCTAACCCCCAAAGTGGCTGTATTTGGAGAGAGGGCTTTTAAGCAGGTATTAAAGGATAAATTAGGTTATAGGACATAATTCAATATGACTGGTGTCCCTGTAGGAAGAGGAGGAGACAGCAGGGATGGGCGCGCACAGAGAACAGGCCAAGAACAGGCATTCATCTGCAAGCCAAGGAGAGAAGTCTCAGGAGAAACCAAATTTGTAAATACTTTGGTCTTGAACTTTCAACTTGCAGAACAAGGGGAAATAAATGTTTGTTGTTTAAGCCACCCATTCTATAAAATCCTGTTGTGGCAGACTAGCAGGCTAATACACATCGTAATTTTTAAATTTCCCCCTAGAAATTTGATATCGAGGGGGATTTATATTAAAATCTGGAATTCCTAATATTGTCATCAGAGTATATTTATACTCTCATTCAATCTAACGGCATAGCCTTGGAGGATCTATGCTGGGGAAACATAACAAGCTTTGATTTGGAGTGGGAAATAAAAAAGCCAATGAATTTTCAGATCAAACTTTAGAGGCTTGTGGGGAACACAGTAACAGTCCTTCTAGAAGTATCGACAAAGGAGCGGCTGTTGGTGGTGTGCGTGCTGCTGCCTTAGGAATGAGGGAGGACCGTCTTGAGGGAACACTGAGCTCCTTCCTCGCGAGCAGTGTCCACATCTCTGGTTAAGCAGAAGCCTGATACTCAATTCAAATTAATTAAGGAAACACAAACCAGTGTAGTATTATAGGAGAAGAATTTCCTTTCCTTGGCTTTAGGTTTCCATGTGGAAAGAGTTCTACCATAGTTACAAGACTAGACTCTTTCCACCTCCTCACTGACTTCTCTGCAGGAAAAAAAAGGATTGTCTACCTGACTGCTAAGTTTGGAGTCAAGTCAAGGTGTGTCTGGCTCAAGAATTTTCTTTTTACTTTACCTTTGGTATCAGCTTACCTGCATAGGTTAAGCGTCTATTCTCCTGTCCTTCTCCATCTTCTAAACTGTATACCCATTACTTGATAGGGAAACCTCTGTGGTCCACCTCAGCCTGTGTCAGACTGAATATGACTGCCTATTTCCGGAGTGCAACTTTAGCAAACCATTTGGCCATATCCAAGTCAGGCTTGTCTGTGTAGCTTTTCTAGGATTAAGAAAAAAAAAGGTGATGGTTGAATTTTCATCTGTTGACTTAAATTTACTTGCCAATTGTTTCCAAATTGAACGAGAAAGAGGACATCATTACTAGCTTATTGTATTTCAATAATGCAAGTTAGTGTTCTCCAAAATAAATTGTTCCTTTCCCATGGAAATATGGGATAATCCAATGGGGAGTATTAAAAATAATATTAGAATGTTCAGGATTTTTATCTAAAAATAAGAGAAAAGGCATTGTTGCATTAATACTTAATACAAGGAAAGAGAGCTTTCTATTTACGAACAATTACTGTGTGTGAGACATACTTTAGGTTCTGGGGAGCCAGTGATAAAAGAGACAGACAAAGATCCACCACATAAAACACCTCCTTTCTGTCAAGGTTTTGTAAAATAGGGAAGCAAACGATTGCATATGTAATTTAATTTTAGTGATAAGTGCAATGAGAACTAATAAGGCAGAGAAAGCAGGTAGACCATGGTGGAGGGATGTTGACAAAGATGCTACTTTTTAGGACCAAGTGTAAGGTTTCAGCAGAGGCCAGAAGGAAGTAAAAGGGTGACCCATGGGAAAAGTTCCTCTGACATGAAATATCATGGCATGTCTGAGGAAAAGTGCTACATCATATGGGGGTGGTGTGGGCTTGGGAGATGGGAGGAGGAGCCAGCCGGAAGGAGAGGAGCCAGCACATGAGAGGTTTCCTGGCATGGCTGGGATTTTGGATATTAGTCAGTGTGTGATAGGTCATTGGAAACTTCTGAGCAGGTGAGGTAATGACACGATCTGATTTACCTTTTTAAATGATCTCTCTGGCTCCTGCATGAAGGAAAATAAAAATGTATTGAGGAATGTTCTTCTTTTATTTTTAATGCAAGCATGTTAAAAAATGTTTGAGGGCCATTGATCCTACAAATAAATGAATGTTTCAATTTTCTACACCTGCTCTTATGAGAAACAGATCAAGCCAAGATTTTTTTTAATGATATCCTAGAACTTATATGAAAATAGTATCAATAGAAATGCCATGGGATTTAGGGTCAGACCAAAACTAGAAATTAGTTCCAACTTGATCTCAGCCTAACCATGGGATGTCAGGTTAAGTTATTTGTGTTATTGGGGGCCTCCATTTCTTTGTCTGCAAAATTACGATAATAATTATCATCTGGATTGTTTCTGTATGGACTAGAGCTATGCTTATTGCATTTAGTCCAGAGCAGAAAAACCAATAACTGTTGTTTCTCATTATTACTGATGGCCAGATGTGTTGGACAAACAGAATTCAAATAACAAAAAAAAAAAAAAAAAATCAGTTGAATTTTGCAGAACTCTGCTGAGAATATCCAGATCTCCAGATTTCCCAAAAGATGAATATACGAAGGGCAGAGGATAAACTGCTAGGGGTAGAAGGCATAGTGGCGGAGACTGAGAAATAGTCAGGCCAAGGATAAAGTAACTAAGATGACAACCATATGGTCAGTAATAGACAAGGTTTCCCGCCTGTCATTTCCTCTGTTTGAAAAATAATGTCATTTCATTTCCGGAGAGGCCCTTGGAGACAATAAAGTACCCTTCCAGCTCCTGCAATAGATTTATGAATAATTTTATCAAACCATTCAGGATAACTCAAGTCCAAAATTACTTTCAAGGGAAGTAACCATTTAATTGAGGCAAAATTGTTTGGTTTTGCTCCAATTATCCAGTTAATTACTTTCATTTTGTGTTTTACTTTTCGTGTGTTGGCAACCACTTGGTCTTGTAATCCAGCGTTTGCTTTCTTTTCATGCTCCTTTGTGCACAAGTTGGAAGATACAACCTCATTCCTCTGTAACTTTGTTCTTTTCCATGTCATTGATTTCTCCCTGTGGATCTAATCGAGCTTAAGCTTGGGTATGTTCATTTGTTTTCTGTTTGTCACGAGTAACCCTGATGATGTAGTCTTGTTTCTGAGAATAATGTGTTTACTGGAGACTTACTGTTGCAGAACAAAGTGAAGAAATAAGGCATATGGAAGAGAGAGAGGTTGGGTGAGATGAGAACACCTTCAAATAATAGAACAGAATGTTACTTAATCAGTAAAAAGAAAGTGAATGCTTGGCAATAATCTTTTTATTTTTTTCAAATATGGAAAAGAAAAAGAAAGTGTAGGAGAAAAGAAAAGCAAAAACAAGGTAGGCCATAGCCAACTGATAAATTTAGTACCTGAAATAAATTCTGAAACATACTTCATAATCAAATATTACAGTTCTTTAAGCGGTGACCACAGTAATCAGATGATTTCCGAAATTTCACGGAAAATTGCCATATGTAAACCACGCCTAATGATGTTAGTAAAGCCATTTCTCTATTTTATGTGTGTGTATGCATGTGTGTATATTATCCACAGAGAAACACACTTAAGAATATATCTCTCATAATGACGTGACAGGTAAATAAACATCTGATCGTTTGATTCATTGTACGTGCACTCCGATCTAAAAGAACATTCCTATTAAGTGTTCAGGTGAGCATTTCTTGAAGTATGTCCTCTAGAATTCTCGTCCCAGAAATTGCTTTACAAGCATGTTCTCTGTGATCAATTTCACTTGAACATTCTCTCTCTAGGTATTTGCTTTAAGCTTTGTTTTCAGATGTCCTGTTAAAACCAAGCCCTCCAGTCTTCAAAAGCCCCTCTGTGTTCGCAATTTCTTATCTGTAGAAAATGGCTTTAGTCTCCTAGGGCTTCCTTAGGTCCCAAAGAAAAAACTCAAGCAGCTATTAACTAGGGAAATGAGGAATTGTAGAAACAAAGGAAAGGCAGTCAAGCAAGAAAAGAACGCTAGCTTGCACAGTAGTTCAGTGACAGAACAGAGTCCTAGCTCCTCTTCAGGGCACATACAGAGCAACCTGAGGCACATCACTGAGTTGTTCTGCAGAAGCTAAGGGTCCCCCACCCACCCAGGCGGAGGATGTTGCTGACCACAAGCACATAGACCCCAGACTCGTTGGAACCAGAAGATTGATGATTCAGATTCCTGAAACATCACCCTGTTATCTCACCACCAATCAATCAGAAGAAAGTCCAGGAGCTGCAACCCTTATCCCAAACGTTGCCTTTAGAAACCCTCCCCTGAAAGCCATCTTGGAGTTTGGGTCTTTTGAGCATTAACTGCACCTTCTCCTTGCGTGGCACCCTGAAATAAATGCTATGCTTTCCTTCAGCCCAGTATCAATAGATTGGTTCTGCTGCATGGTGAGTGAGCAGATCCAAGTTTACGTCAATAACAATTCATGAACATCAGCAAAGATTACCAGAATTAATTCTTCTGTTATGTATTAGTCACAGAAAATAATACAGGGGAAAGCCTTTTTTTTTTTAATTGAAGTATTGTTGATTTACAATATTGTGTTAGTTTCAGTTGTACAACAAAGTGATTCAGTTATACACATATATGTATATTATCTATATTCCTATCTTTGATTCTTTTCCATTATAGGTTATTACAAGACGTTGAAGATAGTTCCCTGTGCTAGACAGTAAACCCTTGTTGTTTATCTAGGGAAGAGCCATTTTTAACAAATGGTTTTTAATAAATGGCATCTTGATACATATTATCTTTTTTTAATTACTAAATTGTTTAATAAAAATACAGGTCCTCACCACCTGCCCAATGCTTCAATCAATGCACAGAATGTTAACCGAGTGTTTGTTTAGCTTAAAGACTAAACACATATATAAGCATAGATTTAAGCCCAACAGGAAAAGAAGGACCTGTATATATTCATATGGATACATATTACTTTTTGTGGGGGGTGATTTATTGTACATATGCTATATCCCAAACACATGGCCTGTCTTATAGATCTTGCCAGTCCTAAAGATCTTTCAGGCCCCAGGCCTCAAAGAGATCACAATCTAGTTGAGAAAACTATCGTTTATTAACAGCTATGAAATAATGTGGTAGTGATTAGCTCTAATGAAAAGATTAAGAAGGAGGGAGCAGGTCGGAGGAGGGTACAGTAAAATTAATTGAAGAAATAATTGCATTCTTGTAAAAAGACAATAGATTATTAGGAAGTGAATATAACTGTATTGAAATGTGACCTATATTTTTGGCTACAAACAGAAACTGGCAGATTTTCCACACTCTTAAAATGAACTAAACCACAGTGGAGTGGTCCTGCTCATTTTGTGCATCACAATAAGAGATGTAAATCTCTGCGTGGATCTGGAGTCCGTAGGCATTGAAGATGGATGGCTGAAGGACCTGAATCAGTCATGCTGCGATCCACTGGAATTTCACTCTCCAGTCTAGAGAAAGGGTACAGGTGATCTCATTATAAGGGCTTGCTAGAGAAAGAAGCTGAATTGTGAAATAAACTCCTGATGACTATAGTCCTCTCCCTGTGGAGACATTTGCATCACAAAAATTCCCTCATCACTGATCTTGTCATTATTCATATTGATGGTGTCAGCAGAGGAAACAAGAGCTGAATGTCTCTGAACAATAAACTTCTGATTTACCTTCATTTTAGTAGGGAGTTGTGCTATGTCCTGAATTAGAAAAAAAAGTCAGAAATAAACTTTAATAAAAATCACTTATATTGGAAGTTATGTTGAGCTTTACATTTTCCAGCAGAGCTTATGTGATTTTGTATAAAGAAGTTTCCTGTGTATCTATAGGAACACACTTTGTTTACTCATTTATCCAGTATCTCCAATATTTTTAACAAGTCCCATTGTTTTCTCTTCTTTACACATGCCCAACTCTGATATTTCATATAGAAAAGTAATGAAATAAAAGCGGTTAAACACTGTTTTTGAAAAGAGTATCCTTCTTATATTTCAAATGCTTTAGGACATGGGCCACCTGATTTAGCAATCATGTCTCTTATATATATACATACAGATTTACATAGCTATTGAACCTGATTTATGGAAAATATATTATTTCCATAATGCCTTGGACACTTATGTAGTATATTTGCAATAAGTGAATCTTTTAAAAATGTTTATATCAGAATCCACTTTTATCCCTTGACTGCCCCTGGAATTATATATTCAAGGACTGCATACATAAAGAGTTCAGCTCTGCACATACTGAAAGAAGCAGTGATCAATTATAGAAAAGAACAGAACCTGATGAAAGCCAAGGTCACTGTAATTTACTAGTGATTACCTTAAAAATGAATATGTGACTACATGACGAGTGACTTCCAAAAACTGCACTTTCCTAAATGTCAAGAAATTTTCCTTTCAAGAATCATTTGGCAGTTGGTCTTTGCTATCATATTTCTATTAAATTACATATTTGATTTGACAACATTTGTTTATCAGAGCAGGTTGAATGTTCCATTAAAACCCTTGGCTCTCTGATGATATTTTTATTAAAGTGAACTGTCTATTGCCTTTTTTCAGTGCATCTGCTTCTTTTGTAGAAAGCATTAGAACAAGGACTTGTTCATTTCTGTGTGCTTATAAAATGAGCAGTGTCCTTCCATAACATAATTAGGTATTGCAGCTCTAGCTAAGAAGTAAATGCAAGCCATGGTAGGTGTGTTTATAATTTATTTCAGTGAAGAGATAACAAAACTTTTGACAGGATGAGACAGATCTGGCTGCCCTGGATTAAAAGAGAGGTTTAGATTTATGTAATAGTCAGTTACTTGCAAAAAGGGTCTTGAAGGTGAAAAGAAAGAGCAAACTATACAAAATACGTGCCCTTCTGCAGCATCAGGAAATAGTGGAACCAATTCCACCATTTTGGGTTTTCTGTTACCATTGGTTGAAGATTAGATTCTCTGTCAACCTTCAGGTTTTGACTGTACTGACAGGTACTGACTTTTGGAAGTTTATACATTAAGCAATTAATGAATAAGAATACAATGTATTCATTTCATTATCATAGTTACTCCAGAATCAAAGCTAGATGAAGGCCAGGCCTCTAGAGGATAATTACATGAGCAGAGATAGCATTGTGCAGTATCATTTAGAGAAGATGGTCTAGTGTCTTGGTCATGCTAGGTCGGGATGAGGATCTGGGTACCTGTGAGAGCTGAAAGTGTATCTCCCTCTCATTAAGAGAGGAGAAAAGGAAAAGGGGGGTGGAAATACTTTTGCTACTTTATTTAATCCACATGAAACTCACTAAAATCTTTACCATAATCCTGAATTGAAAGGATTTTTTCCTCTCAATATAGCCCTGGTACCAAGCTTTGAAACTCTTTTATGAAACTGGTACTATGAAGCCAAGAATAGCACGGTCATCCATTGACTATGGTCATAAAAATACCATATTCTGAAGAGACCAAGACACACTTCATTGTTTTAACACAAAGTAATAGAAATCTTCAGATTATGTCTGGATATACAAAAATATAAAACAAATCTTAAATTTTCTAAGTTTGATCATCCCCTCCTGTCATATATGATTCCTTGAGGAAGAAAGAAGTTCTCACATATCCTTCTTCTGATTTACCTGAGAAATGGCTTCCTGTGTTTCATGATCTGTTAACCCCTCATGATTGTGAATCTGTGTTTCTTTCCTCCACCCATTATTGGTGCTTCCTCATCTAAATATGATGCTCCTTTAATTACTCTCTATCTGTTGCTTGCACCTAAACAACTTCATAGTCTTGTGCCTAACTGGGTTTGAAATTAAAGAGTAGTGGAAGGAAATATTTGGGAGGGAAGAAATTCAGTCGTTTTCTTTTTTCCTGGAGATACACATTTTTTGTTGTTGTTCTTTACATTAATTAATTTAATCATTCATGCATTAATGGATACATAATCCATTGCCTCCCATAAGCCAGGGCAGCATTAGGCACTTTATAAAGATGATTAAACAAACAATCTCTTCCCACAAACATACACAGGAATTCTATAGGGAATATCAAAACCCAAAAGTTAAAGTTTTGTAATATGTGAGTTTCCAGGAGACATCAATTACACTCATTATGTCAAAACAGCATATGATAGCAATACGCTATTTAGAGTCAGTTTAGATCTATGTCTATTCAGATTCTCTGCCCATTTTTTAATCAGGTTGTTTGCTTGTTTGTTTTTGAGTTGTATGAGTTCTTTATGTATTTTGGAACTTAACCCCTCATTGAATATATGATTTGCAAGTATCTTCTCCCATTCAACAGGTTTCTTTTCATTTTGATGATGACATCCTTTGCTGGATGGAAGATTTTTTGTTTGATGCAGTCCCATTGGTTTATTTGTTTATATTTGCTTCTGTTTCCCTTTCCTGAGGAGACATAGGCCAAAAGATATTGCTAAGACCAATGTCAAAGAGCCTATGTTTTCTTCTAGGAGTCTTATGGCTTCTGATCTTCAAGTCTTTAAGCAACTTTGAGTTAATTTTTGTGTATGATGTAAGATAGTGATGTGAGACATTAGTTTGAACACAGATGTCCAGTTTTCCCAACACCATTTATTAAAGACATTATCCTTTCTCCATTGTATGTCTTGACTCCTTCATTGTAAATTAGCTATCCAAATCTGTGTGGGTTTATTTCCTGGTTCCAGCTCTTTATGTATACCATCCACCCACCTTCAGATGTGTGAATCTCTCCAGTATCCTGTTACGTTTGGCCACAGAACTTTTGTTGAATTATGGATGTTTTATTAGTTGTAGATTGAAGGGGAGAGGAATAGAAACATCTCTTACTGCCATGATGCTGACATCTCTCCTTAATTATCATTTTTTTGGCTCATCCCATTTTATTATTTTGGCTTGCTCTAGCATTATGTATTGAGGAACAAGGTAAGAAACGTGGTTTTATTTATATGGGAAATAATATTGCTGGATTTAATATTTGTGTATATCAAAAATACTCTGGAATGTCTATCTCCTATGAGTCAATTATTATATAAACTTTGATATAGTAAATATGTGAATACATTACTTAAATATAATTTTTTCCAATATTTACTTCATAATTCTTAAAAAAAAAACAGTTTTGACTGTAATTGCATATTCTCAGTTCCTTACTTGAGGAATTCCCATCCTTGTTACCAAACTATCTTACTATATTGTCACATTCAGTGATCTTATTTCTCTTTGCCACTTCATTCACTGCCTTCTTTATTTTCAGAACCATCAGTATTTTCCTGCTGTAACGGAAAGAGCTGCAATATGCTTACTTTTATGTCAAAGGGTTTCATTAATGTGCCTTGGTTATCTCGGTGCTATATGAAAGCTAACTAAAAAACTTATTTGACCAAATCTTATTGTTAGTCAAATTCATACTCAATTCAGTCATTCAGTTCTTCACCCTGCATCTTCTAGGATATCGTAGGATTTTTAGCTTTATTTCCAAAACACATGAGATCTATCAAGATTAAAGTCTCACAAGTTTTATCTTTTTTAATAGACCTTACTTTTAGAGCAGTTTTAAATTCGCAGCAGTGTTGAACAGAAGGTAAAGAGATTTCCTATGTTCCCTGCCTTCACACAGACATAGCCTATCCCAAGTCAACATTCCCCATCAGAGTGAGACATAATTTATGAAACTACATTGACACATTATTTTCACCCAGAGTACATTGTTTAATTAGGCCTAGGTCTTGGTATTGGATGTTCTATGTGTTTGGACAAATGTATAATCACAGGTGTCCTTTATTATAGTATTAAATAGGATAATCTCACTGCCCTAAGAAAACCTCTGTCTTCCACTTATTCTTCCCTCCTATCTATTCCAATTTTTGGCCACTACTGATCTTTATACCATCTCCATCATCTTGCCTTTCTAGAATGTCATATAGTTGGAATCACACAGTGTTCAGCTTTTCTAGATCGACTTCTTTCATTTAGTCACATGCAATTAATGTTCTTCCATGTCTCTTGAATGCTTGATGGCTCATTATTATTTTTTTTTTAGTGATAAATAACATTCCTTTGTCTGGATGTACCACTATTTATTTATCCATTCACCTACTGAAGAACATCTTGACTGCCTCTAAATTTTGTCAACTATGAATGGAGCAGCTAGAGACATCTGTTTACAAGTTTTTGTGTGGATGTAAGTTCTAAGCTCCTTTGTGCAGACACTAAGGAGAGTGATTACCGGCTTTTATGGTAAGAGTAGGTTTAGTTTTGCAAGAAACTTCCAAACTATCTTCCATGGTGGCTCTACCATTTTGCATTCCACCAGCAGTGATTGCAAGCTCCTGTAGCTCTATATAATTGCCAGGATTTGGTGATGCCAGTGTTCTGGATTTTGGTCACTGTAATGTGCGTGTAGCGTTATCTCATTGTTTTGATTTGCATTTCCCTGATTGCATGATGTGGAGAATCTTTGTGTATGCTTATTTGTCATCTATGTATCTTCTTTGATGAAGTGCCTGTTAAGGTCTTCAGCCCATTTTTTAACTGAGTTGTTTGTTTTCTTATTGTTGGGTATTAAGTGTTCTTTTTGTGTTTTAGATAAAATCCTTTATCAGATGTATTTTTTGCAAATATCCCTTCTCAGTCTGTGCTTGTCTTATGATTCTCTGGGCAATGTCTTTCCCAGAGTTGTTTTTTTTTTAATTGAATTATAGCTTATGAATTTATTTTTTCATGGATCGTATCTAAAAAGTCCTCACCAAAGCCAAGAACATCTAGATTTTCTCCCGTGTTGTCTATAGGAGTTTTATACTTTGTATAGTTTCTTTAAGTTTTTGATATATTTTGAGTTAACTTTTGTAAAGGGTGTAAGTTTTGTGTCTAGCTCTTTTTCTTTTTCTTTTTTTTTTTTTTTTTTTGGCATGATATGGATGATCAGTTGTTCCAGGACCATTTGTTGAAAAGTTTATCTTTGCTCCATTGTATTGCCTTTGTTTTGTGGTCAAACATTAGTTGACTACATTTATAAAATTTTACCTTTAACTTCATTTTTGGAACAAAAATTATGAATACAAATGGAATCTGCTTAATATAAACCACAATGTCCTATCACATACTATATATTAATGCAAAATGTAGTAGTATTTATACACATACTGACTGATTTTATTAATTAAAATACTTCCTAATATATTTTGAGCCCTTATCCTATTATTTATATTTTGATAATTTTTATAGCAGAAATTAATTGTTTTAGATGAAACTTAAAATGTTTTACAGATAGAAATATTACTTGATAAATGGACCATAATTGTGATTAAATTAGCCTACACCTTATATTATTTTAACATAATGGGGAAACTATAGGCTGGTTTAACTTAGGAAAATCAGAGCTTACAGAACATAATACATAAGATGATGGTGATTATTATTCATGTTACAAAATAGTTATTTCCTTATTTAAAAAACAATGTCAGACTTTTCCTGTAAATATCGTTTGTATTTCTTTCTCATTTTATCTCAAATTTTGAGGAATGTGTGTTTAGAAACATGGAAAATACATTTTCAATACTTACCTAAGATGTAAGTACTGACCCATTTATTATATTTTTAAATCACATTCAAGAATCAAAACTAAGCTTGATTCTCCCAGAAGCAAGCGAATATTGTAGAACATAGTTTTCTAAAATCTAGGATTTGGTACACTGGTTATATGTAAAATCAGCTTAGTAAGTAGCACCAAATATTTTATAAATAAACTAGAGAATAATAGAAAAGAGAAATATTATTTTATGAAATTTTAAGACCCTTAGGTATGTGCTGGAGGGTATTTGTGATATCTGCTATGCGGTATTTCAACACCACTTCATTCTGAAGTAAGTTTCTCATTGGATGAGATTTGTTGGCAGAGTCATACCTTCTGAGGCAAAAAAAAAAGGCCATTTCTCCCTCTCTCTAGAAGCCCAACAAAAACCCAATGGGCAGTGATTTTGTAGAGATGTAGGCTCTGCATTATGTATCCATGTCTAAGATCATTGAAGCTTACAGAAGCAAGGCATAGCCATAGGGGGACTTGAGAAATTATTCACGGCTTTGATAACACGCATAGTTAGTGGTGTCATCTGAGAGTGTCAACCAGTAGCAATGTCAGAAGTCCAGTGGCAGTGATGCCAGTGAGGGTATTTCAACCAATTTGTTCCTTAGCTTTGACCTTGGCTGTACTTTCAGCTCTCTGGCATCCCTTGGATTCTGCCTTTTATTAAACTCGTTTCCCCTGTCTTCCTGTCAGTTCTACTGGCTACATGATATGTTTTCAATAATTTCTTTCCTGTTGACACTAGGATAATTACTGTCACCTGGAACAAAAATAAGAGTCTTGAGCTAAAATATTTCTGTTTTCATTTGTTTAAAATTTGAATCTTTACAGAATATTGTGTTTAAATACCTACATCCTAAAGACATTTGAAAATTAGACGTTATTTTTCTCTTTCCTCTCTCTCAAACTTAAGAAATATTACTCAGAAAATTAGAAATTTGTAGATACTGACAGGTATATATAGAAATGGATAAACAAGTTTATACTGTATAGCACAGGTAAATATATTCAAGATCTTATATTAGCTTATGGTGAAAAAGAATAAGAAAATGAATATATGTATATTCCTGTGTGACTGAAAAATTGTGCTGTACACCAGAAATTGACACAACATTGTAAACTGACTATAACTCAATAAAAAAAAGGAAAATTAGAAATTTTATCCATGGGTACAGAAGCAGTTGTTTGCAGAATCAGGAAAAAAATGTTAAGTATCCTGCTCCATAATCAGTTTTTACTATTTTACACACACTGAAATGTTGTAACTCACATTATTTAATTAGTTTTGTATTAACAATATCTATACAGAGGTTTACTAAACTAATAAATACTCATAAAAATAGCCATTTCAGCTATTTTTCAGCCCCTGTTTATAGGATCTGGTATTTAGTCACATAACTCAAGTAAGTGAAGAAACATAGAATATAGAATTCCAAAATAGGGGTATAAAAATCACTTTTACCCAGGACTGAAATTGCTGTAGTGTATGGTACTGAGTACTTATCAGAAGTAAACAAAAACATTAATTTGGAAAGATACATGCACCCCTATGTTCATTCCAACATTATTTACAATAGCCAAGATATGGAAGCAACCTGGGTGTCCCTTATATTTTGAATGGATAAAGAAGATGTGATATACAGGCACATACACACACATACACACACACACACACACACACACACACACACACACACACATTGTTGACCCTTGAACAACAGGGGTTTGAACTGTGTGGGTCCGTTTTTACATAGATATTTTTCAATAAATAGGTACTCCAGGGCTATACAATCTGGAGTTGGTTAAATCCATGAATTTGGAACTATAGTTACAGAGGACTGACTATAAAATTATACTCACATTTTCAACTGCACAGAGGGCAAACACTCCTACCCACCTCACATTGTTCGGGGGTCAATTGTACAATAGAATATTACTCAGCTATAAAAAAGAATAAAATCTTGCAACTTGCACTAACATGGTGGAATAAATATAATAAATATTTTAATAGGAATATTTCTCATACATAAGCTCATGGCTGAGTGCTAATTCAATGAAAGGACATGTATACAGATAAGTAAGTGTCAACAAATGGGAAAGTTTTTCAAGAACATGCTTAACCAAAGACAGAGACTAAAATTTAGATCGTCTATCATATTAGATTTTTAAGTGAATATTTTACTTATAACTTAGATTTGGGTATTTGTGTTCATCAAGGCATACATATAAATAATAAATGAGATATATTGTATACATATATAAGAGAACATTAAATGGTATTAAGTTCAAAGAGAAAAAGCACAATGGCAAACTCTTGTATCTCTGTGTGTGTGTGTGTGTGTGTGTGTGTGTGTGTGTGTAATTGTAGATAGAGTGAACTGGGAAAGCATTACTAAGAGGGTGACAAGTAAAAGAGACCTAATGAGAGGTGGGTGAGGGAAGAGCAATTGCAAAGTGCTTCTTGAGGTGAGAGCAGATATACAGTTGTGTCCAAAAAAAGTAGGACATCTGGATGGCTGGGAAAAAAGAAAACAAGGAGCAAGGGCTGAGTTCTAGGAACAAGAGATTAGAGAAGTAATGGAACAGCAGTATTCCATGTGGTCTTGAAGGTCGTATTTACAAATGTGGCTGCTGCTTTGAATGAGAGTCTTTCACGAGAAGGTTGCATGCAGTGATATAATTAGACTTTGATTTTAACAGATTTATTCTGGATTCTGTGGTGGACATGGACCAACTTGCTGAGCAAGGACAGATGTAGTGAGACCACTTAGGAGTGTATAGTAAAAATCTAGGCGCAAGATGGTGACTGACTCACATCTTCAAATGTGGCAGCAGTTGAAAGGTTAGAGATGGAGTTACTTCACCTGCAAAGCTGCTATTGAAAAACAATCATTCTTAGAATTAAGATATAATTGATATTACGTAAATTTAAGGTATAAGCATGCTAATCTGATACATTTATATACTGCAATATGATTACCCTCTTAGTGTTAGCTAGTACCTCCATCACATCACACCAGTAGCATTTGTGTGTGTGTGTGTGTGGTGAGAACATGTAAGATCTAGTCTCCTAGAAACTTTGAAGTATATAATATGCATTAGACCTCCAGAACTTGCTCTCCTTTTCACTGCAAGTTGCACCTTTGACCAGCATCTCTCCAATTTACCCTGGTAACCACCATTCTACTTTCTGTTTCTATGAGTTCAGCTTTTTTCATCTCACTCGCTAATTCCATATTCAGTGAAAATGTTGATACCTGGGGTTTCAGTTCTGTCTAAATGCCAGCAATAAATGGGAGTGATATGAATATCTATGATGGCGCCAAACTCAACAATCAAACTGCAAAATAATTAAATATGTTATTTTAAAATAGTTGTTTAATCAGAATATAAAAATGAAAAAATAACAATACAGAACTTTATGTAGTATATTCCAATTATTTTATTGCTATGCCTATGTTTCCCTTGTCTGCTTTTGCTAAAGAGTTTATTAATCACCATATAATACTTAAACGTCTACTGCAACTCACTCTGGATCACTCAATGCAAAATTGCTTATGTGCATTTGACTGTGAAGCAACCATCAAAAAGTACAGATTCTGATTTTACAGTTTTCCCTTTGCAAATTATATACACTAACCTTTCTTATTCTGAATTAGATAGATATTTAGATGTATATAGATATGTTTCTTTCATATATAAATATGGGGTTTTTACAATCAACCATCTCAAAAACTCTTACTCTTTCTGTTTTATCTACTTATCCATTCTGAAAGCAATTACTATCCTTTATATACTCCAAATTCTTCATCAGGACTTTTGTATTTTAAATACCACTTATTGAAATATATCTTAAATTTTCACCTTCTAAATATTTTAAGCTCTTTTATCATGATGAGCATAAAGCAATTTAAAATACATTTGAACAATTTTAAAGGCAAGAAATATAAAATATTGAAATATAGAATAAAATTCAGCTTCTTTTTTACATTTCCTAATATTAGCACACGTTAGATAATCAGAAAGAAAAATAAGACTACTTCGTTAAAAAGATTTTTAATTGTTCCAAATACTTACCAGGTAAAATCCAACTCTATGCATAAAATCAGGACGCTCTATAATTTTTTATCTTTGTCAATCACATTTAAATCACTTCCTCAATGATGTATTTCCTAACCTATATGTTAGTGTATATGGGTGAATACATATGTATATGACTAAATGTATATGTGTTCATATACATTTATATGTGTGTAATATATGTGTGTATAATATATTAAACTCAATACTGTGGATTAAATTTAAAATAAGTTATTTTGAATCACTTTAGAGATATCTCTCTGAATAAGGCAGCATTTAAAGTATGTGTTTTTATAGAATTTGGCTTTACTTAAAGAAACTCTCACAGAAAGGAAAATATAACGCTAACATCTTAAATTTCTATGTGTCCTGGTAAGTGTACTGGTAAGAATGATGTTCTCTCTCTCAGCATTACATTCATTTGTTAGTAAAAGGACTGTAAGTGCATGGGTTATTGTATGGGTCTGTCTCCAACTTATGTGATAATATTTCAGGGCATTCACCACTTAATTTTACCATTAGACTGGATCAATTCCAGGGAAGCCTTCTGTAGATATGTAAAGTAACCTTCTGTCTCTCATAAATCATAATTTATGTTCCTTATGTGTGAACAGAAGGTGTAAGTAAACAAACCAATTTGTGGAAGTTAGCTATTTTTCTCTAAATTTCAATCTCCTCAGAATCCCTTTAATTTAGCTTTTATTGATCTCTCCTTTATAGTCTTGGATATTTTTGTTCCTTGGATGGAGTAACCTCACTGATAGTGGTATATAAGTGATGTATCACTGCCTCCACTTCTTACCATACTCTCTGTTCTTGTTATTTTGTTTGCTTGTTTCATTTTTTTTTTTCAGTATCTGGAGAAATATACATCCATCATTCACTATTAGACTGCTTCAAACTTTCTCTTGCTACTTGTTTCAGGTATCTGTATTTGCACTCGAAACACAGCAAATTTAAAACAAACAAAATAAGTTATAAGATTTTGAAGTTTTTCAGCTGAGGCAGGGCTTGGTGGGGACAACCTGCTTCTGCTTTAGGTATCTTAAGGTGAGCAGTCCAGCCAGGACTAGAACATTCTTTACCTTCATTTCCAAGATGGCTTACACCCATCTGACAATTTGGTGCTGGCCGTCAGATGGAAGCTAAGCTGAGAGCTGTTGACTGGGGTCTTGACTCTGCCCCATGCAGGTTCCTGCACATGGCTGCCTGGGCTTTCTCACAGCCTGACAGCTGGCTCTGATAAGGAGGCTTCTAAGACGGAGTGTTCCAAGAAGCAGAAAGCATCTTCAAACCTCTTAAAGGCTGTGATTTGGATCTTGGATAGTGAGATGGAATAAAAGATTCTTCCTCTCATTATGAAATATTAAGTTCATTTTCCATCCCATTGAATTCAGGCTCATCCTGTGACTACCAATAGAATACATCAGAGATGACCTTACTACAATTCCATACCAAGCCCTTAAAAGGACAAATTTTCACAAACTTGCTACTCTATGAAATAATCACTATTTCCCCTTTATTAGAACATTTCATTAACAGTAATAATAATAATACTTAAAAGCAATTGAAGGCTAACTGTATGTGAAGAACTGTGTTAATGTCTGTACGTGAATTGTGTTCTCATTTACTCTTGAGAATAGCCCTATATATCCATACCATTATTTTTTCTCTTTTTAAAGAGGAATAAACTGGAAATCAGTGTCTAAGTGACTTGTTTAAGAACTCACAATGAGTAGGAGGCAGAACAAATATTAGAACTCTGTTTTATATGAAGTCATATAATATTTTCCTATAAGATATTATATACTCTCTGTCTTTATTTTTAACTGGCATTGATATGTAATAGTCCCAATTATCTTGAACCAGAGAAGTAATCTTAGTTATTTATACCTTGCTGAGTGCTTCAATTAAAAAAAATTATATTTCTTTCTTACTAGCTATCATTTATCTAAATCCTAAAAATATATAACATTATTAAATATTCAATACTTATATATCTATTAAACACCATTTTATCACTTAGACTTTGATTACACTAAATTCAGTAACTTCTCTTGAGCTATTTCAATGGCAATTACAAGTGAAAATAATTGATTATTTTGAATACTTCAAGCAATACATACACCAGTAAATATTTAAGTATCATACTGAATAAGCAAGTCACACAGAGTAGAATTAGAACACAAAGTTACTTCCTGCTCTCCTCTCCTCACCTCCTCCTTTTTCTTGACTACTGTGTTTGATTTTTACTCTAGTACCACATTTCCATAAATTTTTAGAATTCTATTAGTAATAATCCTCAAAACATTCTAGGATTTTATTAAACTAATAATAATTTTATAAAACAGTTTAGCAAAAATTTATATCTTTAAAATAGTGAGTCTCAGAATTAATGAATATATTATATCTTTTCATTTATTGAGGTCTTTAATTTTTCTCAATAATAATTTACAGGTTCCTCTATATTTTGCACTTTCGTCATATTTATCCATGGGCATTTGATGTTTTTACTGCTGTTATAATAGTAATATATAAAATTTCCTTTTCTAATGATCTCTTGGCTTGTATATCAAATTTTATTTTTGTTTTTGATATTATTTATGGCATCTAATAATGTTACTTAGATTCCTTGAAGGTACTAGATATGTCATGCTGGAAATTACTTGATTTTGCCCATAATAGCAGTTTTAATGTTTTATGTTTCCAATTTTCACTTTTAAAATTTATCTTTTCTTACTTAACCCTCTATGACTTAGAGGAGAACATTAAATAAAGTAGTGAGACAGTTATCCCTTCGCATAGCTTGATCTCAGTGGAAAAGCTGTCAATAGTTTGTTGTTAGATATAAAGGCTGCTGTCATTTATTATAAATTTTCTTTATCAAATTGTTAACTTATCTACCTATTTTACTAAACAGTTCTATAAAAATGGATTTTGAATTTTATCATGTGCTTTTACTATATCTACTGAGGTAATGATAATACTTTTCTTATTTTATTAATGTGGTGAATCACATTGATTTTCATAGAGCAAACCAACTTCACATGCTTTTAAGAAATTCACAATTATTATCTTTTTTATATATTGCTTTAACTTTCTATGATTTTGCTTATTACTTTGCATCCATGTTTAGGGAAAGAGTTAACCTGTGATCTTGTTTTCATTTAGTGTGATTATCAAAGACACACCCCCTAACAAAATACGTAGGGAAGAATTTCTAATTTTTTGCTCTGTAACATTTTTGTACAATATTTGCTCTTCTTCAAGTATTTGTGAACGAAATTATTAGTGATGCCACATGAATCTGTATTTTCCTTTGTAAAAAAATTAATCAGATTTACAGTTTCGTAAGTTATATTACTACTGTTTTCAGCCTACTCTCAAATTTCAGTAAAGTATATTTTATAGAAGTTTTTCCACTCAATCTAAATTATCAAATGTGATAATGAATGTTTTCTTACTGTTTTATTTTTTAATGTGTTTGAGGTCGATAGCAATGCACATTTTATCTTGACATTGGTACTTTGTGCCTTGTCACCTTTTGTTTTCGAGCTTTCTAAGTGATTAGCAATTGTGCTAGGTTAGCCCATAAGGACACATGGTGCTTTGCTGGTTTTGCCTGCAGTGTGTCTGCTCTCTATCTCACTGACTGCTGTATGATGTGCTCTTTTTCCTTTGGTTTAATTTTTCTGTTCTTTCTGAGTTGGGTCTTTAGGTAATTGATTTTCTGTCATTTTCTCTTTGAACTTATATATTTGAGGCTAATCATCTGTTAGTATGTCCTATTTTCATAATAATTAAGTCATAACTAGTATAACATACGGCTTATTTAGAGTTATATTGCTTCATTTCTAAATGAATTTAATTTAAAAGCATTTTTAAATTTATGTTGTTTGCTAATTCCACTATGACCAAAAGACATACTTTGAATGATTTTAATCCCTTTAAATTTGCTAAATATGTGCTTTTTAAATTGGCAATTTTGGTAAATATTTCATATTCTCTCTTTGTAAGGTGAAGTTTTTTCTTCAGATAATTTTGTAATTGTTCGATATATAGACCTTCACTTTTTTTTTAATATCCTGAAAGATGTATGTTAATGTCTCCTTATTATAATGGTAGATTTTCAATTACTTATTTTCAGTATTTGCTTGTCATATTTTCTAAGTTATTTGGTACATACAAATTTATAATTGTTATATTACACAGTTGGCTTAAACATTTCATTATTTAAAAATACATTACCTCCTCTACTATTATTTGGGCCTTAAAGTTTACATCACATGATATTAGTATAACTACACAGCTCTCTGGGAACAACCCCTGACTTACTTAAAGCATCCTTGTTTTTTGGCAATAGCACCATTCTGAATTTTTCTTGCTCTAAGGTATAGATTGAACTACTTTCTTAAAATCTGTTTTCATTCATAAGGGAGTACTCTTAGACACACGTCTGGTCTTGGGGTATTCAAAGATCTTGCCATTGTTATTAAACCGGGGTGGAGGGGTGGGAGTGGTGGAGATTGTTTGGAATCTTTTGAAAAGTCATAGAAATAAATAATAGTTTTCCTTATTTAACTTAATAATTTTACTTTTCCAATATGAAATTCCATCTATTACCAAGACTTAACAATAGGAATGCTTCCTATTGGTTTCTTAAAAAAATACGAATTAATCAAGTCCAATGGCTCTTTTTAAAATGTTTTCTTTCTTTAACTTAAATTCTTTACATGACACTGTTAATCAGCAATGCTGAAAAAAAAAAACAAAACAAAACTTTAATTTGATTCAGTGACATTCCATTATACCTATTTGCACAATTTTCTCCTTACATCTCTGATCTTTCCATTCTTTGAGTCACTTGTACTGGGTGTTTTTGCTTGTTTGTTTATGATTTGACCTCATCTTCCTTTTCTTCTCAATCTCCATCCTTTCTCTTCTAATTGATTTCTGTAGTTTGAACTCTTTTCTCCATATAAATTATTTCCAACTCATACATCTCTGTCTTGCCTTCACATGAGCTACTTCCCTACTTTAAATGAATATTCAGACAATTTTGCATAGAAGCATATTCTAGGAAACCTCTAGCCAGTTTCCCTTTCATAGACCTAAAGACCTTTGTTTAAAATTTATTATATATTTAAAGTTTTCTCTCTAGGGGACATGCATATAGATTGCACCTATTATTTATTATTCCATTATAATATCCTTGAAGAACTAGACACACCTTTCTCAGAAATATAAATTCACATTAATAGAACAAGTGGAATATACAAGGCTTTTAGAGAAAGATTTTCTAGTATGAAGGGGAATTTGAAAAAATACATCAGAATGCTTGTTAATGCTGCCACCACAAAACAGAGAAGTTCTACTAACAGCTTCCTTCCCTGAATGAGGTCATGAGCTTATGATCGGAGGTTCTCAGCCAATTATGTCTGTCCCGGGAAAGTATATAAAAGTTCCAGAACTCTCTCTTCGATGCACACTGGGGTTTGCAGACAAAAACATTTATGTCTATCTTTGAAATATATGTCAGGCTCAGAATTGCTCAGATGTAAGAAAAAACAACACCATGAATATAGGAGCAGATGTAATCTCTTAATGTCGTGGAATTTCAACCACATTCACATTGTTTATCCTATTCAAACTAATATTTCACTAATTTTAGAGCCAGAAATAACCCCTAACTTCAGGGGTTCTCCACTGTGGGTCTCCTAATTTGTTCCTCTTCTCCTTTCCTAATCACTGTCCATCATTCCTCAATGATTATAGTGTCACATATTTAAACACTCTCATGTACAATGTATTAAGTTTTTTTTCCTTAATAATATATTGACAGTCATCAAACAATTTTTTCAAACCAAAAAACATAGGCCGGATGGGGTAGAATAGTACCAGGTTATGAAACAATGATTGTGTCTAGTAGGAGAGAAAAAGAAAGGCCAGATGTGAAATGAGGAAGTACAGAAAAGCTTTATATTCGGTGTGGTCTGGCCTAAATGGCAATCTCCTATTAAATTTTCCATGGAGGTGACAGTCAACCAGTCATCCAACATCAATTATTTGCCAAATAATTACTTACTTCCTCTACAACTGTGATCCTCAAAGTTGTGATATAAAAAGTACAGGTATACAAAGTTGAATTTTAGAAAAGATTTCTACCTTAAAAAGTACTTACTGTGACTAAAGCAGAGGGTATCACTCCATCTCTTGTCCTATGATTTTAACTTGTGTTCTTTTAATTTTACTCTATAATTTTCGTTGAATTGCTCTCCCCTCCTGGTCTGAATTAATGCAAGAACAGATGTGTTACAATAAACACAGATCTTATCACAAACAATATTATCATTAGAGTTAAACAAAGCATTGCGAGAATTCAGCAAAATTCTACTAGATGGTTATGAGGTACTTGATTTGAAAATATGAACCAGAGCTCAGAAGAGAAAGAATATACAATTGAGGGATTTATAATATTATATTTGAAAGTGAAGGGATACAAATATCCTAGGTTTCCTATCTAGGAAGAAGATTTTACATGTATTTTCATTGCCTCATCATTTTATTGCCTTTGTTAACAAGGACTATTCTATTTTTTTTTTCCAAATAGTGTTTTTTCCCTCTTAAATAGGTGTGAAGTAGAATGGAAAAATTCAGCTGTAGCGCTTCATCCAGTGACACTGATAGTGTTTGAAGACCTTTGCTCCCTTTCATATAGCTTAGAGCGCACGTCTAACTTAAGGTGGTGGATTGATGGTCTCTGCCCTGATGAGGTTAACGTCAAGCCATTCCATTCAGTTTAGTCATAGACTTTTTCAGCATTAATTGTATGCTCTTCAGCATTTTTGCTGCAGAACATATAGTTTTGAGATGCTTGTCTCTTTAAGATGTTTATTTTTCTTTCTCTTTGTCTGATTTTTAAGTGTAAGCTTAGACTGATCCAGGAAAGAGGAAATCTGACTTTGTGGTAGAATTTATGTTCTTTCTATTGATATCATCAATCATAGTGAAGGAGAACATGTCTGAACATTTATCTTGAGGCTTGTGAACCTGAAGAATGACATGAAATCCGGCAGCATCCATAGCAGGTGGTGAGAACAACTCTGTTGGCAGAAAAATCCAGCATTACTTTAAACACCTACATATTTCTAGGGACTACATAGGAAAATATAGAATCTGTTACACAGTCTTCAACCTATGTGTAAAGAACAGGAGATAAAAAATCAGAGATGATGCCTTTATGACACCAAAATGCATAAGAATAAATTAATTATTTCCCTGAATCAAGTAGTTTAGTAGAAGTCTTATGTGTCAATATTAGCCTTACTTACACATCCACACACACACCTACACACACACACACACACACACACACACACAAGGACCCTGTCACCATTTTCTCTCTTTGTTTAAGTTTTACCAACCAATTTTGCCAACTTCTGATATGTTTTTTAGGGGGAAGGTGGGAGGGGAGCAGTGAGGAGAGAGAAAATGCTTGAAATATCAATTTAACTGAAAATTTTAAACAGTTGTCCTATAGAACCTGTTCTTCGTTTTTCAGCATTATCATGGACTTTTAGAATATGCTGGTGTGGCAACAGTTTCTTAACTTTTTATTTAATGTGAACCCTTACTCAGTGGAAAGGATGGTCTAGAGTGAGAAGGAAATTATAATGGATTACTGTCTTAAATATTTCTAATGATGTCAGCAACCTATTGAGAGGAAAGTTTTCCAAGATGATTTATAGACCACTCCAATGTAAAGTTTAGAATGATTTCAAACTAGAATCCATCTGTGGAATCCTGTAATCCAATGTACTGTTCAGTCCTGTACCCTTATACTGAAGGCTAATGACGTAAACACAATGTGCCAATACTGTCCACAGCAGCATAAAGTAATTTGTCAACTGCTTAATGAATTGTTAGTGAAATTCTGGTAGACTCCATTCTTCAAATATGAACTTTAATGCCTTGAATGGGAGCCCCGACAGAAGCAAAGTAGATACTACAGCTTTTAGGGTAAAGAAGTAATTAGAAATATTTCCAGAACTTGGATATGAAAGTAAATACCAGTGGTCATGAACTGGAGAAAATTCAGGTGACCTGGGCTTGAAAATGTAGGCTAAACAGGGTATTGGGGAAACACATGCAAGCCGGGCTGGGGAAGCATGTCTCCTAAGAGAACAAAAGTTGGGAAGGAAAGCTGTCACTCTGCACGTTTGCCTTGAGCCCTGTGAAAACATGGTTAAGATTTTTGGTAGGGGGATACCATTCATTCAAAATTAGTAGAAATGGGGGTGGGAGAAATGGCACCAAATTTTGACACAAGAACTAATCTTGTGAAGATGATTGTAGTTGCAGTGGAAGGAAACTATAAGGATTTAAAATAAAGTTTACAGCTTTAGAGCTTCATACAAACTAGGCAGCAATAAAACTAGCATTTACTCTAACTTATCTACATGCCTGGGACCAGTCTAAGAATTTCACATGGATAACGTAATCTTCACAAGCATCCTAAATGTTATGTGTATTATTTTCCTTTTAGAGATGAAGAAATAAGTCAGGTAATATGCCCAAGTTTCTTAGCTACTTATATGTGGGCTTCTGTCTTCACAGCTGGGTAAGCAGTAAGGGCTCCAGGAACTGCACAATTCGGCATTATGGCACACTCCATTCTAATGCCAGAAAAGATTTTTGGTAGATTAAACTATGAAAAACTGGAGGAAAGTGGTGATGAACAAATGAGTGACAACTGCATTGATATATAAACTCTATTTTGCTTTATTCTTTTTTTTAATTGAAGTATAATCAGTTACAATGTGTCAATTTCTGGTGTACAGCATAATGTCCCAGTCATGCATATATATATATATTCATTTTCATAATGTTTTCCATTAAAGATTATTGCAAGATATTGAATATATTTGCTAGTGTTTTGCTTTATTCTTGACATTGAACCAGGTAGATACAGATCATAATCCATCTAACACTGAAAATAATGCCTGTTTTAATATTCAATAATTTTAAACATTAAAAAAATCTATAATTGAGTGGGAAAGACTGCAGTGATCATATTGTCTCTTTTCAGATAAAGCTTTCTTTTTGTTTTAAGACTCCCAATAGCTGTAGCCACCACAGCTTACCTAAACAAAATAAAAGAATTAAGCATCTAGAGAATAAGCTTTATAGATTTATTTAAATTATTGGTAATTTCACACATGTAATTTTTTTTTAGTCTGACATGCAGGAAATTAATGATTATTTAAGTATTGTGAAAAAAATTGACATTATTTTATCTAATTTTTGAGAAGTGTATAAAGTGGATGAAATAAAAATAGCTTGACTGCTTAGTTAAAATAAACATATAATATATGCAAGGTAAGGATCTGGAACATGATTCAATTATATCATATTCTTAACATATAAAACAAAAAATATTCCTTAGGTTGCATTATTTAAGTAGCTTAACAGCTACTCTGTGGAGGACAAGTGGCTGAAATACTGATCTGCTAGGTTATAATTATGCAAACTGATCATGAGTTGGTTTTCAAATGTACAGAGTCAATGATGACAAGAAATAACTTGCCTGATATATCAAATCTAGAATTCAACAAATTTTGACTGAAAATTTGACCAGTATAGCTAAAGATAAAGACATAGATTTGGAAACATATCTTAAGAGGTGATATTACTTAAAAACAAAGAACCATCAGAAAATGGTCAGAAGCATAGAATCAGAAATCAACGAGACATGGTTTTACTCAAATTCCAACTTTTTGTACTATGGAAATACAGGCGTGTCATTTTAACTTGCAAAATTTCAATTTCTGCATTTGTATAATAGAATGATAATAAAAATCCTTACTTCATAAGGTTGTTTTGAGAAGTATATATAATAATTCATGCAGTATTAGACTTCCTAAATTCTGTAGTTTGAGAACTGATGAATCATGTTTTAAGTTTATGACTGAAATAGCCCTCTAATAATAAAGGCAGAGGGGTTTAATAAGAAGCCCAGAGAGTCATAATATAAACAAACTATTTTCTCAGCCAAAGTCTAGAATTCTGATGGAAATCTTTATTTTCTGATATTTAGCCTATTTTAATTCAAACTACTGAGAAAGTTAAATTTTTTTTCATTATTTACCCTTTTTTGTAAAAAATCAAATTATATTATGCTATAGATACTTTTTATAAGTTCAGAATAATAGATACAAATAGATACAAAGCATGAGGGAAGTGCAACGGAAAGAAGTCTTTTGTTGTCTAAATACACAGGTTCTATGAATTAAAGGGTCCATTGAAAGTCAACTTCCATCCAAGCATAAAATTTCTTCCTCAGTATATCTACATTTGATCATCCACAGCCATTATTTCAATTTTTCCCTCACCAAAATATAAACTCTTCATGGACAGTGATTCTCACCAGGTTGGTTGGTAGGTTTTTTGTTTGTTTTGTGCTTGCTGTATCTTTGGTACCCAGGGCAGTGTTTAACACATGGAAGGTGCTCAAAAACTATTTGGTGACTAATCAGTAATAGAGTAACCATCTCTTCCACTTTAATATTTTCCCTGGCTTTAGTTCTGCTCTGTAAAGCGACACAGAGCGAATTTCTGATTTGTCTCTTACCAAACTTTTGTGTAGTTGAGATTGGCCAAAAAGCAGTCCTCTGAGTCTTGTGTATTTTCTCTCTAGAGCATTTGCAAGCCTTCCAAGATCCTTTCCAGATTTCTTAAATGGTATGCATGCAAGATCTCTCACCAAGCTGGGGATCTTTTAATAAGTTGTCTGGTTTTCCAATGTGTTTCAATGTGTGAAGTAACTGTCTGACACATGGCAAGTACAGCAAATGGAAAAAAAGGGAAAAAAAACCCTTCCTCCCATTTCCACTCACGTACATGGATGCAGCCTGCGATAATTCTAGCTATTTAATATTTGTGGCCACTTGGCACACTTTGATATCTATATTAATGAAAACTACAAAGTTTATTTACACAGATGGACTGCCAACTATACAATAAAAGCATTTAGATCATAAATATGCAATGGTTTAATTAAGATAGAAAAGATGGAGAATAATTTAGGCATTTCCTTCTGGGCTGAGGACACAGGAAAGCTTTGAATAGTTTTGAATTTGGAACAATTTTGCTGAAGACATGGAAATCTAGCATTTTTCTCAATGAGGTATAGAGAAAAAAATGGTTAATCATAGACAGTCGACTTTGCATTTCATCTTTATTTTATTATTTTTGCAATGATTTATTTTAAGCTTTGTAAAACAGAAAAGTCTTATTTTCATACCTGCTACAAAGTATATTTTCCCCTAACCTCTGAATGAACCATTTTTATTGCAATCCTGACGGCAACTTAATGGCACAGGTTGCATCAAGGTTGACCCTATTGGGGAGCTTTCATTTCCAAAGGACTGTGCATTTCCTTTTTGGAGTCACCTTGAAAGTACAGTACCTCTAGTTTTATTCCCTGCTGGCATAGCAAATACACATAATGAAATTAGTCTACTTTGTTAGCTTCAGTAAATTGCTTCTTCCCTTCCTTCCCAATCTCCTTCTGGTTCAACCCATTTTGAAAACTTTACTGTCAGGCTTGACAATTTTATGACATTTTACAGTGTAAGTTGCAGTCTTTAACCAAACTGAAAAGGAAACCAAAAACTTATATATTTTAAAGATGAAATTTTAGTAAAAAACAATAATCTGAATGTAAATAGTTCATTTGTTTAAATCTTTAACACACAGTTTTATTTCCAAACAAAAGACATAAACTTTTTTAAATGGTGAGACATTTCCTTTGGAGAGTAGAAAACAATAAAATGTATGTTTCACAGATTATTTTGATGGGATATTGGAATAGAGCTAGATATTTGACCTTAAAGAGGTTCTTCGAGGTTGCAGATGAAATAAATTCTTAATGGAATAACAAGTATTTATTTTGAAGATACACTGTTTACTATTACATCGCAATTTAAGAGATGTCATTTTGATTTTTTGGAATATTACAAAGAGCAATGAAGGAGGAAACCATTCTATTGAAATGAATATGTAAATTAAATTATATGTAAATTAAAATATACATTTGTTAAGTTTTGAAAATGAGCATTTTCAAACAGACTGTCTTGGGAATCCTGTAGATGCATTATAAAAGAAAACTAATATTTATTTAATAATTCCTATGAGAATCACTGTGATAAAAGACTATATCTCATTTAATCTTCAGAAATCAATTCATTGTATAGTAATATGTATATTTTTCAGGCAAAAATGCTGAAGTACAAAAAAATTGAAGAGTAGCAAGGTCCATGACACATGATATACACTTTGAATTATAATAAAATTAACAAAACAATAGCAACCATAAGAAACACAAATAACAATAGTGATAGAAACAGTAACTAACATTTACTACATGCAAGTATCTGGTTAATTATTTTTGACACATTCTCTCAGTTAGTCCTTGCAACATCTTTTCTAGATGAGAATACCCAGTAGTAGAATCTAAGCCGATTATCTGTGTGCATAAAATGTACTAAGGAAAGGAGTGCTTCCAGTTGACTGATGGGAGTTATAGGTAGAAAGTGGAACAAGAAAGATCAAGAAACCAAGCAAATGTTCCATCTAAGACAAAGTCAATCAGAACCTGCAGTTGTAAAGAAGGGGATGGCGGTGTGGAAGCTGATGTTTCTCCAGGTAGACAGTGTTAGAATCGAATTGAACAGACAAATAAGAGGTGTATACTGTATAGCACAGGGAACTATATTCAATATCTTGTAGTAACATACGGTGAAAAAGAATATGCAAACGACTATCTGTATGTTCATGTATGAGTGAAGCACTGTGCTGTACACTAGAAATTGACACAATATTGTAAACTGACTATACTTCAATAAAAATATTTTTTAAAAAATGAATTGAACTGTAGGATATCCAGCTGGTGTCCTAAGAAAAATGCCTGTTGATGTGGGGAACTCCCTCCAACAATGGAATTGGTACCAAACCCTAGGTAGTCTTGCTCAACATTGCCCCCTGGATTTACACAAAATTACAAGGTGGAATGAAGTAGAAAATGAAAAAAAGGGAAAAGGAAGTCACATATTTAAAGGAAGCCTGTGGAGAACTGCAGCCAACTGCAAGAGGCTTTCATGTATAAGTCGATGTGACTCAGAGAGACGGTCCCCAACATAGGTGGACACTCCTTCTAGAAGAGCACATCAGTGTCGTCTGGTAAGCAGCCAGATGTGTGTGTGTGTGTGTGTGTGTGTGTGTGTTAAAATTGTGTGTGCTGTTATAAATAGAGGCTTAGTGTTCTTGTTTTAGAAAATGACATTTAAAGCAGGTTAGTAGATAAGTTGTGCAATTTGAGCTCAGTTTTGCTGTGCAAAGAAATGTGTAAGGGCAAGTCTTTCAGAAAAATGGGAAAGAGAAGGCAGACAGATGGATTATAAAGTAAAACAGACCCTGATTGAGCCAGTAGTAGGTCCAGGCTCTGTATAAATTTAAATTTGGAGCATAAAAGGCAATCCCTTTCTCTAAAGTTCCCTTTGTCCTGGAGGAAATCCAAGGGGACTATATCATTCTAGAACTTCAAATTTCAGGCATTAAGGAAGCCTAGTAGCTTTTATTTTTGTGTACTGGAGGAGGTGAGCTACCAGCTAAGAAGTTTGGCCAAGCTGAGATTTCCACACTGGGAGGAAGATAACACTAGTCACAAAGAGAGACTGTGTGGGGAGAGAGAGAGTCAAAAACCCATCCAGAACCCCCTGTTTCAGCTGACCCAGCTAGGACAGCGACATGTCCAGGAAGAAGCCACCTTGCAAGTTGTAGTTCCAGGAGATGCCATTTGGAGCTGAGACAATCTTTCTCCCTTGAGCTCCATCCTAGTTGAAGATTTATGCAGCAGTAGATAACCAAAGCAGCTCTCTTCTGTGTATGTTTTTTTTTTTCTCCCTTCAGTACTATTTGCACACAAAGAACAAGCATCCTGTTCTTCTTTTTCAAGAGGAGTGGCTGACTCTGTTGACTGGGGTGGTTGGGAATATCCGTCATGTGCTGGCACTGCCCTGAAGGGTAGGTTCTCGCGATGACTTCTGGAATGCATTTAGCAAGCGCACTTCTTTCCATTAGGCTTCTTCCTCCAGTTAGCCCTTAACAGTAATAGAGATGATATTTTGCCCTCCACTTGTGATTCTTGTTTTTTTTCTCCCCTTATTTCTTCATAGTGTAGAGTGTGAGTTAGAAAGAAATGTGTTAATTATTGGCCTATTTCACCCCCACCCCCATATTTAGGAACACATGACTTGTCCCCTTGCTTCTTTGGCCTCTCTCCCTTATCTTAAAATAAGAGGCCATTGTCATTCAGATTCCAAAGTTCTGTGAAGCCTTTCACTGAGTTAAATCACTGAAGAAAAACATTCCATGTTAAATGCATATACTTTTAAGCAAAATTATGCATTCCTGGGAATAAGGGTGCAAACTAAATTAGCTTGTAAAAGTCTGCTGAGATGGCCATAACAAAATTCCACAGTCCAGTGGCTTAAACAACAGAAATTTATTTTCTCGCAACTCATTGGCTGGAAGTCCAAGATCAAGGCACCAGGAGGCTTGGTTTCTCCTAAGACTGCTTTCCTTGGCCTGCAGACGAGCACCTTCTCACTGTTCTTTTCTCTGTATATGCCCATCCTTGAGGTCTCTTCCTCTTCTTGTAAAGACACCACCCATGTCGGATTAGGGCTCCACCTTAACAGTCTCTTTTTAACTTTATCACACTTATAAATAATTTAGCTCCACATATGGTTATATGCAAGGGTTAGGAGCTCAATATACAAATTGCCAAGGGGACACCATTCAGTCCATAACAAAGTTCAGTCTGAGTTTCCTATAGCACAGTCCTTCCAGGTAACTTACATTAGAAAACATGAGGAATGGAACTGTCAAAGCACACGTACAGGAATCATAGTTCTACTCGTTTTACTGATGATTCGAAGACAGGACAATATCAAAGCAAGTGTAAAATAGAAAAATCCAAGATTTTCAATCTAACTCTGCTGGTCTTCAAGCACTGGGTCACATTCTAGTTGAGTTCTACACTTCTGTGAAAATGAAATTGCTAGCAGAAAGGAAACCTTTGTGTTTAGAAAAACATCTCCACCGTTATACCCCACTGGTTCTAGACTCCTATGATATTCTCTAGCTAGAAATGCCCACATAAATCCATAAATGGAAGATTTATTTTTCAGTAATGCAGTGTAACCAGACCAGGTATATCTCATTAAAGGAAGTTCATAGATAAGAACCCCATTTACCAGTAAGTATAATTAATGTGTTTGCCGTGAGATCTTGTTAAGAAGTTTACAAGGGGATTTGAATGTGTCACTTTTTTATCCTCTGGGCGTAAAAAGGAGATGGTGGATTTAGGCTCTGCTTTTAACCCTTTCTTTCTCATCTCCAAATTCTTGTGAGTTATGAGATGCTTTAGGTTAGAGATTTTTCATATAACTTTCATGTAATTACTGGTCTCCCCAGGCTACACTGTTGTTTCTGAAGGCTTCAATATTGAATTGCTCATCTTTACTCTGTTTTCACAAAAATTTTTTTAAGTGACTAAAGCACTCTAAATGTTGAGCTTGACATCCATTCACTGTTCTGTGGTGCGGCTCCAGTACCACCATTTGAACTCCTTTTGTGCTTCCATATCAGCCAAACTCTCCTCAGCTCAGAAAACAGTGAGGCCACCAAAGAAAAGCAATAATTGTTTCAGAAGAGAGGAAGGCAGCACTTACTGGATGCACGATTGCAGTGTGATACATTAACCTGCATTGCTCAAAAGGGTCCCTTCAACAGGATTTACCGGCTCTCCATGCTAAGGACATATGCTAGCTCTCAGACATGGGAAAACATAAACATTAGTAACTTGCCAACTGTACAGGTATATGTGTGTGTGTGTGTGTGTGTGTGTGTGTGTGTGTATTTTTTTAAGAAACAAGAGCATTATAAATGCTGTTATGCACTGAACAGAAAGTTGTTAAAAAGAAGACATTATGGGACCTATGCATATATACATAGATATTAATATAAATTTTTAAAAATTTTTTCTCTAACTTGATGAGAGACCTGATATGACCATTTTAAAATAAATTACAAAGCTATCATTACAGTGCATTTAGATGCTATTTCCCTTATG
This sequence comes from Camelus ferus, assembly GCF_009834535.1. Taxonomy (NCBI): domain Eukaryota; kingdom Metazoa; phylum Chordata; class Mammalia; order Artiodactyla; family Camelidae; genus Camelus; species Camelus ferus. The sequence continues at coordinate 21,502,948 of NC_045697.1, forward strand.
TTTAGAAACCAACGTAATCGATGTAAATTACTGAGAACAATTGGTAAGCAAAGCTAAAGAAAAGTATCAATGACTGAATAAACCAATAGCTTGTTTGAAATAAAAGAAAAACACATGATTCCATAATAATTTACACATTTCAAGTTGAAGTAAGCAGTGCAAGTAAACAAAAAAATTCACCAAAAAATAATAATAATTCACCAGGAGAAAAAAGTAATTCACCAAATAGGCAGATGTTTTCTTAGACTTCGGCACATGTCAGGTTTAGGATAAACTAAATATGTCAAGTGCATGCCCTCTGAAAGATTACAACCTAATGAGTGAGACAGTTTTCAACAAAATAGTTATATAATTATTTAGTCCATTGTCATTGTACAAACTATGATTTAAAAAGTGTAAAATCAATGTATAATATATTCATGTATAACTGAAAAATTGTGCTCTACACTGGAATTTGACACAGCATTGTAAAATGATTATAACTCAATAAAAAATGTTTTTAAATAAAAAGTGTAAAATCAAAGCACATACCAGTTAATCTGTATATTAACATGTGTTCTCAGACCTCAATCCTCTATTATCCCAAGTGATGACAAGTCAGTTGGCAACAACTACTATAGGAGTTGTACCTACGAGTTTTATATATTAACTCAAACTTGGGACTGCATAGCCATTGCACAGAGAATGAGTGAACATGGATAGGCCACAAATGTCAGGAGAACCTGCAGCCTGGGGATAGTCATTTCCATCAAAAGCAGGTTGGTAGGATATTATTGAATTGACAGATAAATATAAATGTTCATGGGAAAAGCAAGGTTTCATTTGTTTGTAAAACATGCTGAATTTATTCAATAAAGAAATAATGTACTTGAGGTTTTGTACAGCTATTGACAAATTGTCACAAAAATAATCCAAACATATACTCTTTCCTGAATACTTACTACCTGCTATGTGCTGAGTACATATTTACTTCTGAAAGTAACATCTCTAGTTAAGAATTTTCTGCATTTTTGCAGATGAGGAAATTGGGGCTTAGAGAAGGTGTTTAAATTGAGTGATCTAGTTTCATCATCTATAAAATGAGACATTGTCATGAAGGCTTCTTCAATCCCTAACATGCTACAGTAAAAAAAAAAATTATAGAGTAAAACTATGAGGTATGAATTGTGAAAGGGATAGAGTTTCTTACCTTAGAACTCTGGATTAAAACCTAAAAAATTTATCACCCATCAGGGAAACAGCCAAAAAAACATTAAAAAAAAATTCAAAGCTAAGAGTTCATTTGGCAATTTCTCCATGAAGTGCTCAATCATTTTTTCCCAGAACTGAGGCTAAGGTCAAAAAACTTAGTTTCTGAGAAGATTCTTGAAAAAAATATAATATGGTGTGGTAAGTATAATGATGGAGTTACAGAAGTGGTGAGTGCGTCCCAGAAGAGTAGAACTTGTACTGTTCAGATGAGGAAAGTAGCAAGGAGTTGACTAAAGAAGGGGTTAACAACCCATCTGGACAAGAAGAATGAATCAGAAGGAAGAAATCCATGAACAAAATCAAGATCCATCACTTTTGAATTTTTACTGCTATCACCCTGAGTTTCTTTACAATATTAAACATTTTTATTGAAGGAAATTCAGGAAGTTATAACACTCCAGCATGCTTTAGTTTATCTGACTGAAATTCTCTGAAAGCCATGGGCCCCACCATGATATTAATGAAGGGATAAAAGACATATAAGGGATATTATTGGGGATTTCTGAAAAATCACATTTTCAGTCACTTGGTTCCTTAACAAAGGACTATAGGATAAGATTCAAAATTAGTAACTAAAGTCAGTCTTTACTTTTATGCTTTGTTATTTGCATGCCAATTATTTCCTTCAGGGAAAATAAAAAAGATTTTATTCTTTTGATAATATCTGAATTTATAAGGCCAGAATTGCAAGTTTGATATCTTGATAAGTCTTATCATGCCAAAATTTCCTTGTGGGGGGAAGAAACCAAAACTTTAGTTCCTTGCCCATCCATTCAAAAAGTATTAAGTCACAGAAAAATGATGTCTGAAAGGTTTCTTTTTAGGTGTACAACATGTACATTTTTAATTTCTACTCTGGAATAGTATAATGCACTGGCTTACACGTCCTTTGTGTATAGATAGTTAACATTTCTATTGACACCTGTGAGTGGAAGCATCAGTTCAGTTACATTAACTCTATGAAGAATGAACTAAAAATCACAGTGACAAACTAATATCTAAATGATATGGTAACAGAGCCCATCGAAAGGAAAATGTATGAATTTCACTGCCCCAAGTGAATGCAGTCCTGTTTATTATTTTACATACCAACTGCCAGCAGCCTGTGATGTGGAACAGTTTACATTATTGCTGACATTTGGAAAAATAAATGAATTTGAATGAACTTGAACAAGTTTAGCAACATGGCAACTTGAAATTGCTGAGCAGAAATAGTTTATTTGTTGATAAAATATTACAAACATTGTAGAAATTTTTGTTAGCTCCTGACTCTTAGTTTAGATTTATCTCTGGATAATTAGCATGGTTTGGATGACTTTGATATCAAACTGCTGAGTACAACATAGTCACATTCTTAATGTGACTTAAATATAGGAAAAGTGTCTATTGGTATGCATGAATCCTCCGACTGGGTAAAGCTGAGTGAAACTGATATTGCTCACTGGTTACTCTGTATTCTGTATCTTGATTCATTATTTAAAAATAAAAGTATAATTTTCACTAGAGAAAATATTAAGAAACACTTTTGAGAGAGATACTACTTAAGGTTGGGAATACAGTCATTTTTCGCTACATGCATAACAACCTAAATGCAACTGTTTAATATAAGAAGCAATAGACATAATTGTATATGTTTGCATCTTTGGTGTTTGGGAAATGCATTTGAACGAAATATTCCTATTGTCTAAGAGTATCAGGTTTGTAAGGACATCGAGTCTTCCAAATATTAGATAAACAGTGTATAGCTTGATTCTTATTGTTAAATATTTTAAGTGTTTGCCTTAAGAATATTCCAATAAATATTTCATTAGACATCAGGAAATTGTCTAGATGAATAAGTTAAGGTCATTGAAAACTGAAAAGCAAAGTGATGGTGAGGTTATAGCATAGGTGGTCAACAGGGGAGAGACTCGTGTGATAGGTGATTAAGTAGACACTAGAAAAACCCAAATCCCTGTTCTTTCCCTCTAGAAAAGATTCTACTATTTACTTGTGCCACTTTCCATAATGAAAATCAATATGTTAAATCTTTGACATCACAGAAGTTGTCTGTAAGTCATACAGTTATTAAAATGCTGTCAACCATCAAGCAAATGTTAAAGAGGACCTTGAGCCTTAGATGAAAACTCAACCTGGGCAACACCCATATTACAGTTCTAAGATAATCGAAGCAGAGTACTCAGTTAAATTGCTCCCCACTTGTGACCGAAAGTGTTTTGAGATGATAAACATCTGTTGCTTTAAGCTGCAAATTTGTGGTCATTTGTTACATAGCAATACAAAATGAATACAGCTTGATTCAGGTTTGAGGCTACTGTGAATAAAGGTATAACTAACATTCTTGGTGTATAACATTCTTGGTATTTGGTGGACACATGAGCCATTTCCGTTGGGTCAGGGGAACTGACAATATTTACCTTTAGTAGTTATGGTTAAACATTTTTCCAAAGTAATTGTACCAACTGATACTCCCACAAACAATGAGAGATTTTTCTCAAGCTTGCCAACACCTGCTATTGGTAGTCCTTTTAAATTGAGCCATTCTAGTGTATATTACTAATATACTGGCATATTATCTCGGTCATAATTTATATTATAATAATATTATAGAATTATATAGATAACCCACGGCATATACATAAAAACCATTTGGTTGATATTTACAAACTAGAATGCAAAATGTTTGCATGCTACAAAACTGTTTCCAGAATTTTTTTTAGATTATTTTATGGTTATGCTATAGTGAAAATGATGGACAAAGCAAAAACTCAGGTCCATATAAAATTTTTAAAGAAAAAAATGTAAAAAAAAAGATGACTAATAACTTAAATATTGAAGTGATAAAGTTTATAAAACAGCTCACAACAGCATCACAAAAGTTTTGTAATACACTAAAGAGCCTTTAGGATACTACTTTAATCATGTGCATTGAAATTAAGTTGTCACTATACGTAAGTGACTAGAACAAAGCCTTATTAAAACATTATGCAAACTGGCATAATACTAAATGCTGTAGTTGCAACTTGCACAATATGTATTATTGCCTATGTTATTTTACTGTTATAGGCTTTGGAGATATCAAGATAAAAAGAAATTAAAAATCCTTTTGCAATAAGCAAGTTTTCTCTTTCTGAAAATGTAGCTTAGCAACTGACCATACCCTATTAGAAGAAAGATAGCAACAAATACAAAAATAACAAAGTATTTTGACATAAAATATACAGAGGGGAAATGTGAATATCCAATAAATATTTTAATAGATGATGAATATCAGTAGTAATTAAGGAGGGATTAACTGTACTGTGACTTTTTCTCTATTAGATCGGTGTCATTTATTTATTTATTTACTTACTTGTGTTTTTTTTTTTTTTTTTGCTGGATAATTTACATAAAAAGATATATGTTTAGTGTCTACTAACCCCAAACAATTTCACTTTCACTCATTTAGCCTGGGGAAATACACCTTCATTCAAAAAAGTATGTATAAGCATTGCACTCACCCCTTTTATTAATAAAAAAGCAATTGGAAAAACCACATTATTGACTGAAGGAGGAAGAATGTGCTCTGATACAAGAGAAGCAGACGTGGATATTTCACACAGGCCCCCATGCTTGGTAACATGGTACTCAACTCTCACAACTAGTGAGCCCCAGGTTCTCTGCTTGGGATGGTCAGGGAACTCTTAAGTGAGCTGGTGCAATTACCCTGAAAGGCCTAAATTCTCTTAGACTCTCTGATGAGAGTTTACAAAGATGCCAAGTGGGATGTGCTACTAGTCATCAACAACCGGAGAAGCAGAGACAAAGAACAATCAGGTCAGCATACCAGCAGACTGTCATGAGAATGGTAAGTTATTTATTATCATAGGTAATATTTATGGTAACCCATATACACTTAGTACGTGCTAGACTCTGCTCTAAGTGTGTGTGTGTGTGTGTGTTCAGTTTGCTGAAACACAATTATTTACTAAAACAAATTAAAAGTTTGCATCACCATCATTGTGCTTGGATAGAATAATTGGCACTAAAAATTATGCTCCCACCATGTCTGGGCTTTATAAATTTTCAGTCACTCCCAGAGAGGCCAGGTGCTCTCCCATACCCGTTGGCTTTGAGGTTGGCCATCTAACTAGTTTTGGACAAAGGGGCATTAGCGGAGATGATATAAGCAGAGTTTTAAAAGAGTTTTGTTTTGTTTTGTTTTGTTTTGTTTTTTAACATTGGACTTGCCCCATTATGATTCTGCATTGCATTCTTCAGCAGATGCCCTTTCATCTTGGGGCCCAGAATGAACACAGGAGGAACAAAGCTGCTCTAGCTGATCCATCGACATGTGAGAAATCCATGCTTAATTCTGAACACCATGGAGTTACTGTGGCATTATCCTCTATCACATACCAATTGTTTATTAATATGGTTGTAAGCCAGACAATCCAGAATATACTTAAATTAATTGTTGTAGTTATCATCGAAATGAAAAGCTTGGACTGAAAAAATATTAGCATGTAGTGATGCCCTCAAGGAGAAGTTCAGAGATTCCTGATAGTGGCGGGGGGCAGCAGGGTGAGCATTCCTGACTTAAAAGTTTATCGGAGCAAATGTCTAGACTAGGAATCTCTTACCCCATGCCATTCTGCCCAACCTCCGCTTGTGGGACCACTGGTACTGAATATAAATGGGACCATAAATAGGAGCTCGGCAGGCTATTTTAGAAACTCGCTGAAACTTTCTCATGCCTCTGAAAACAGATAATCTTAAGTTACTAATTTGGAATCTGATCTATTGTATAAAAACTCATATCAAAGATTTATAAATGCCCCAGAAAAGAATTTGGCTTAAAAAAGAAAAGACTTGGTAGAGACAACAAGAAGGAATATTATCTGTAAGCTTATTGTGTGATTACTTGAAACTCATTTTAGACCAAGCCTGCTCTTGTGTTATTATCACATCCCTACTTACAGAAAGAGTGAACATCCTACAAGTAAATACAGTATTTTAACTGAGACTCTGTCATCACAAGCTTATGAAAAGCGAAAGCCCAAGGGAATCAGCAGTCTTCTAGGGAGGGAAAACAGTTCCACTCTGTTCAAAGTTTATTCGCAGTTGAAATGAACACACGGATTCTTTCTTTCCACGTACATCGTAAGTTCCTTTGGAGTTGTGACTGGATCTGACACTGGGAATTCCTAATCAGGGATACTAATCAAGTGTATCATTTTTGTTCAGCCCCTACATTTTCCGGGTATCAAAGGGCAGTGTGTATACTGGTTAGAAGTAAAGGATCTGGAGCTAGACGGATCAGAGTATGAGTCCTATCTCTTCCACCTCCCAGTTGCCTGACCTGGAATTCCATTTATAAAGGACAGAACAGTAATGACTTCAAAACTGATTAAACCAGTAAAGTGTCTTACACAGTGGTTGACCTATGGATTTCACTCAGCAAATGTTAGCCACAAGGGGCTGGAAAATGTGAGAGTAAAGATCTCTTCTACCTTTGTAGGTTTCCCTGTGTGAAACATACTCTTATTTACCGGGAAACGTTGATGTTAACACACGTATAACTAAATTGTGCCCTTTCTTTCTCAGCTCATGAAAATCTTTCTCTTTCTCATGAAATATCAAAAATATTATGACTAACCACATATGCTTATTGCCAGTTTTTCACTTCTAAATTAGTATTTTGTATATCTAAACTGTACAATTTAGCAAAAATTCCCTGTCTTTGTTTCTCTGTTTTTCTTTAAACAAAGACAGCTGTACAAAGGTATATTTTACATACTATAATATTCATCACTGTAAGTGTATATAGTCTGATAATTCTTAGAAATTGTGCAATTATTCAGCCATGATAATCCTTTATAATTATTATTATAAGCATTATAATACTTCCATCCAGCAAGATGGCAAAACATAATATTTCGTACATATTTAAGTTCTAGTTTAGAGAACGTGCATTTTGGGAGAATCTGTGAAAATTACATCCATGGAAAGAGTTTGGACAACCTCTTGGGCAGAGGAGATAGCTATGTTCAGGGAGATGTCAGAGGTGAAAAATGTCTTGAAAGGCACACTGTCTCTAAACCACTGAAATGTGGTTGAGACCAAAACTATTTTTTGTTTTCTTAGGATTTGGTCTTTGCCTAGGTCTCAGGTTGGGACAGAATCCAGAGAAACTTGAGATATAGACACAAGGATATATTTTGAGATACTATCCAACCACTTCTAGAAAAAGACGAATCTATTATGGCTGGAATAAGGATAGGAAAAAGTAGACATAAAAGAATAACAGGGATTCCAGCTGGGGCAAAGTGAATTTAAAAATTTTCTTAAGCTTGTTAATGAAAATCAGCAAAACACAGAGATTGAGAAACCTGGTGCCCTCCTCTTTTCTCTGTAAGAAAAAATTTACAACTGGAGTTTCTGAAAGTCTACTTTTAATGTTACAAGATATGCCTCTCTCTGGGTCATGAGCTATTGAAATGAATTGAATATGTGCTTGTGTTAAGATGTAGCAACTGATTTATATTTTATATGGGATTGGTAATATTGAAGAAGAAACAAAGAATTTAGTGAGCTACCCCAAAGACCCACAGCAAAGAAAGAGTTGTAGCAGTCCAAACAAATGTAATTTGATGGGAAGTGGCGTCTGACTTCACTTTGGGTAAGAAAGATATTAAAAATGGAAGGGAAAAGCCCATTTGTAATGCCTTTTTCTTAGAACCAGCACTTCACAGAGAAAGAATGGGGAAAATATAATGTTAAGCATCTCAAAGAAAACTCTGCATATAAATATCTCCCACATACTAAGTTAATTTCACCACTTGGAAATGTCCGTGTCATGAAGGGAAATATTCCTTTAAAATTTAAAGTGGCAATACCAACCATCAGTTATTCGTTACTGAATTTCCTCCTCTAACAGTTAGCTAAGGTCAGCTATGAGAGGTCTATGGGATAGTCTAGTAAACAATTCTCAGTTGATTTACGTACAACTTCCACAATGCAGTCAAGACATTTATCTGAAGATTTCTTGCCATATATATTTTAAAATCTTAAAACCTGACTCTATATTTTTGTTGCCTTGACTACTAAAAGACAACAGTAACCCCCAGCTGCCTATGTATAAAGAAGTATAGACGCCAATGAGGTACAGTCCGTGCTTAACATTAACAGGCAAACTGTTCAAATTAGTCTGCCAGCTGAGCTACTATGTTTTTGGACATGTTTCTCATTATGATTCAGGTAATTACTGCATTTTATTATTTGTTAAACTATATATGGAGTATCACCAAAATATTCCCAAACTTCAAGACTACTGAAGTCTTACACATGTTCTGATTTGAGGTGACAGCCCAATGGTGACACTTTCCATTGGATGGTACCTGGCTGACTTCGCCTTGCAACGGTTTGAATGCAAACACAAAGAGAGAATAAGAAAAGGATAAAAGTGAGGCTACATAATAGGGTAATAGCTAATAGGAAGCAGACTCGGAAAGAAATGTGCTGAATAACCAGAATGGTGGAACTACTAGGTTAATGAATGATTTGGGAGAGATGCTTAGCATAGTTTGACCTCAGAGAACAACCAAATGAAGTTACCATTGCATCCTAAATAGCAATAAATGGAACTTCATCTTTCTACCGTATTTAATTGTGGAAATGCTAAGGGGTTTTTTTGTTTGTTTGTTTGTTTGAAATAGTCTTCCCTGTGCTTGTATTTTAAACCTCTTTCACTGAATAAACTTGCATCACTGGGATAAACTGAATATATTTTCTTGCATTTTGGTAGATTCTAATATATAGGAAAATAAAGTTTATATTGCAGAAGTAATAAGCAGAAGTAGAGGAAGAAGTTAGAGGAGGGAAAAATAGAAATAGTCTCAAGTGTGGTAAGGGGAGATATCTGTGTTATTGGTTAATGGTCAGGCAGCCAGAGGCTTAATGAAGGCACTGAATGCAGAGGTAAGACAGAGCATAAAAAGAAAGTTGAAGATTTAGAAGACATGCGGAGTGTACTTCGCAGGTTATTAAAGACTGTTGGTGGCAACATCTTGAATGTTGCTCATATATGTATTCTATATTGAAAGCATCTGTTATGTCCAGAAAAACCAAAGAATGTGACATGTTGTACATTATATAATCTTTTCCTTCCTCCTTTTGCTTTGGTTATGGTTAAATTTCCATTTGTTTTTATTTCAGAGATATATAAGGTGATATTAATCTTTATTGTGGAAACATTTTTATTATGGAAAATTTCAAAAACATATAAAAATAGAGACAACAATACAACAGAACTTCATGGATCCTTTACACAACTGTAACCATTTTAACTCTGGGCCAATATTGTTTGTCTACACTCCCTTCTTCCTATTCCTCCAGGATTCGTTTGAGGTAGATCTAAGAAAGTTCGTGTTTCATTCATAACTATTTAATATTTATCTGTAAAAGATGATTCTTTCTTAAACATAACCATTAATTATTAAGTATAAAAAATAGCAACGAGTCTTTAGCATCATTCAATACCCAGCAAGTGCATTATTTATGCAGACTCTTTAATTCATAAAGCTATCCCTATATAACTTTAGGGCTCCAGAAAAAATACTGCAGATGCTTCATAAAAACATATTTACTATATTATTGTTGAGGTTAAATTCAGTTGCCCATGAAATTTTCTAAGATTATCTGATCAGTTCTTCATTCAAAAAGAAAAATCCAACATCAAAATTGTTTAAGAAATTATTTTGCTGTATCATCCAAGTTCCACGAGACTCTACAAATGTTAATATGATCTGGCATATTTGCAAACTTATTTTAAACATTGAGCAATGGTTTTTATGCTTACTGTGCACTACTCATTGCAAGCATCCTTCCAGTTTACCTGTGTTTTGCCAAACACTCCATTTGACCAATGAGCCAAAGTGTACTGTAACTGATGAACTGCAAGTGTATTCAATATATTTCTGGTAAAATCTGAGTCAGCATAAAGAGTCTACGAGAGGGCAAGAATTAGCATGACATAATGCTGAGTACAGTCTCTTCCAAGTTAAAGATCTGAATAGCAAAATTGAATCCATGGAACTATATTGATTTCCTAGAATAAAAAAATCCAGGCAACCTCATTTCAGTCTTTGGTTATAGGTAATACAAACATCCTTTGATTGACATAATGTAGAATATTTTGAATTGCTGTGAATTGTAATTTTTAAGTCTTTCTGCATAGAACTCTGCTCTAATGGGGAAAGTGTGTATATATTTGCATATATATTCATGTGAATGTGTGGACATATGTATATATATATTTAATTCTTATTAATTAAATAAATGAAATGCAACAAAATGTCAAATATCATTTTGCTACATAATTTTAGCAAGGCTCTGCAACAGCTAACACGTTATCTTGTTTTTAAATAATATGTTCTGCCCACATTGAATTATGAATAGTTTAGTCTTACTAATTGTTTTTTTCAAAAACTCCAGTTGTGATTTTTACTTCATGTGCTAGATATTTTTCCTTTTGTATTTCTATTAATATTCTCCTACTGGCTACTTACTAATTCTTTGGGTAACCTTTAATCTTATCAACTTATTATATTCTAGAAAAGTAACATCCAAAGTCATTTTGTGCTAACTGTAAAAAACAGCTTTAAGATCATGATTAAAGGTAGAAAGTTCAAATTCTTTAATTTTTGAACAGAATCAGTTCTGTTTTCAAAACATAACACCCATAAAAATCCTACTTCTTTATTTAAATTAAAGAAAATCTGTGTCTATTAAAATGGTTTTCCCTAAATTCTGTAAAAGAAGATTCAATTATCATTTATGATAAAATGACTGTTCTTAGAAATGAATTTATTGGCATTTACAAAAATCAGAAGTCACTTTTGTCATGTCATATATATACTTGCTAGCTCTGGAGGATTAAAAATACATTTACATGAAAATTTTACAGGAAAAAAAAAACTAGCCATGTTTAAAATTAAAGCTTTTTAGGCAATTAGATTTTTAGCCAAATAGCATAAATGAGCAGGTTGGCAATTCTAAAATAATGCCAAAAAGATGCGACATTATTTGAGAAATGAAATTGTTTTCGCTTTAGAAAATATATTTTAACAATCTGCCAACATCAAGAATACATGTCATCTGTATAGCAGAAAAAAAAAGCACATTGCTCAGTACTTTACCATGTCTTTCACATTCTTTTGCTTTTCATTTCATTTCATTCTTCTGGTGCTGGCTATTACTTCAAAAACTTACACCAGTTGGCAAAGGCAACATATCATTATTGAAATATGAGTGCACCAAAGATTCTCATACCAATTTTTTGTTATGCATAGTATATACACGTATCAGTCATATAAATGGAGTCCTGTAATGAAATTCACAAAAAAACAAATCAAACTTTTAAAATTTAGTTGTTCTTTATAACACAATAAAAGTAAAGAGTTTCTCTCTCTGTGTTCTAAGTCATCTTATAATTAGGGTGGTATTGTAATTTATCATCCAAACAGAAACATTTTAAGAGTGAAAGGGACATTATTTTTTTTGTTTTCTTTTTTTAATTTTTTTAATTTTATTTTTTTATTGAAGTGTAGTTGATTTACAATGTTAGTTTCAAGTTTGCAGCAAAGAGAGTCAGTTATACAAACTCACATATATATATACATATATACACATATATTTTCAGATTGTTTTTCATTATAGCTAATTACAAGAAACTGAATATAGTCACCTATACCATACAGTAGATCCTAATTGTTTATCTATTTTATATATAGTAGTATATATCTGTTAATCCCAAACTTGTAATTTATCCCTCCACCTCCCTTTCCCCTTTGGTAACCATAGTTTGTTTTGTATGTCCATGAATCTATTTCACGGTTTGCAAATAAAATTTGTATCATTTTTTAGATTCCATATATAAGTGATATAATATGATATTTGTCTTTCTCTGTCTAACTTATTTCACTAAATGTGATAATCTCTAGGTCCATCCAGGTTGCTGAAAATGGCATTATTTCATTCTTTTTTATGGTTGAGTAGTATTCCACTGTGTTTATTTTTATATATATATCTTGTTTTCTTTATTCAGTAATTTGTCAATGGACATTTAGGTCATTTCCATGTCTTGGCTATTGTAAATAGTGCTGCTATGAACATTGAGGTGCACATGTCTTTTCAAATTATATTTTTTCTGGGTATATGCCCAGGAGTGGGATTGTGGGATTATATAGTACCTCTATTTCTAGTTTTTTTAAGGAACCTCCATACTGTCCTCCATGGCTGCACCAATCTACATTCCCACCAACATTGTAGGAGGGTTCTGAAAGGAGACATTATTAAACATGATCTAGGAAGAGGAGATATAAACTAGGACTATTACAATGCAAAACAGGGCCTATGATTATTGTCTTACCTATAACAGGCTGCTTCTACAGACATTTCAGGAACTTATCATATAACACTATTGGAATGGTGTCAATGAGCTGATGGGTCAAACTTAATACTGGGGAATAATTTAGACTCCATGGAGACAGGCACTTCGTGAACAAACGTTTATACTAACTTACTGTTTACTGAATCTTGATGCCCAAATGTTTCCTTCAAGTTATGAACTTTTTTTTTAATTCTTCCAGATGCTTGAGCATTCCAACAGGTGGTGCTAATTAGGTAAGTAGAATTGGCATAGCTGAGGATATGTGCTTTCTCCAGATTCATACACTGCAAAGCAGCATCTGCCCTGGAGAGTCAAAGTCCTCTGCTCCCCAGTCGTGCAGCATTTTTCATTGTTTCCTTTAAAACAAGGAAGCTGTCACCTCGCTAATATGTTTGTTTGCTTCTTTAGAATGGAAGCGCTTCCAGGAGTTTCACTACTAACTCCGAGAAGTAATGAAAAAAAAAACCTAATTCCAAGAACTCCTGATTAATATTAATGAGAGAAATTTGTAAGTCAAACAACTTCAGATTATTCACCCCTGATCCATGCTTAAGAGCATGTTTGGCTAGAAAGGGGCCAGAAAACTAATTCCTCCAAGGAAGAGATGCTCTCTGCAAAGTTTGTTTCATACTGTGATTATATATTTACATTGTACATATTCAAGTTGTCTACAGGTTTCTTAGAGAAGATGATGTTGTTGAAGGGCCGTGTTGGGAGAGAAAGATCTAAAATAGTCAGAAATTTTAAAATGCCTTCATTGATTATATACTCAATGATTATGTCCAATTTTACGGCCATTGTGACATTTCACTTGTTCATATGCCTCTAGATGGAGAGGTCAGAAGAATAACAGTACCAGGATAGCACACTTTTGATACTTAAACACTCCATTTCCCAATTGCCAAGTTAAATTCAATCTGAAACAGTAAGTTTATCCTAAGAGATTTTCTGGTGCTGTTGAGGCGGGTCATTTGCTGTTGTTTATTAAGCTTAATTTTATCACAGGATTGTAGGCTCTTGGCAACCTGTGTGTCAGGAGGTCGCTACTCTGTATTTCTTCTTTATCTTGCAAATCTGCATAAGGAATCAGCATCAACTTCAGGGGTCTGCATATCTTGAAAGTCTTGCTGTGCAGACAAGAGATACAGCACAGTGCAGGGCAGCATGTTTGTATTCTGATCTTGGGAAGGCAACCCATGTGTAAAAACCATTTGCCTTTCTAGAAAGTTATTATTGGTTCCTTTAGTTTAATACATTGTTGTAAAACTATTCTATTGAAAAGTAAGTTACCATTCACTACTTAGAGCTAGATCAAAACACCAAGATCCACCTTTCAATTAGTAAAACGTCTTAAGTTTTTGTTCACAGTATTAAATAACCTGATTCATGAATATTAAGTTTTCATAATTATTTGTTGCAAATAGAAATGAACGACTGCCAATGTTAGCTTATGCAATTTACAACAGCCCTTTGGAAGAGTATTTAAATGGAAAATATTCTGTTTTAAAATACTTTATGAGTGTCATTATACATTCTTCCCATGTAATTGATTACTACTGAAATCTGATTTTTAGACTAAATAAGTGTAAGAATGTACTTTTAAAAAGTATTAAAGGATTTTGTACAGCACAGGAAGCTATATTCAATATCTTATAATAACCTACAATGGAAAAGAATCTGAAAAATAATATATATGTATAACTGAATAACTTTGCTGTACACCTGAAACTAACACAACATTGTGGATCAACTATAGTTCAATAAAAAAAATTAAAATTAAAAAAAAGATTTATCATAATCAGCATATTTTATAGGTACGCTCAGTATAATCATATAAGTGTGTGAGAGCATCTGAGGTTCTGTGAAAGAGAATTGGTGGGATGAAGGCGATCGAGAGTAACTTTAGGTTGTGTTGCTAAAATAAGCATTTATGACTCTGAGGTACGTTTTTTGTGCTCTTTCAATTTCCGCTAAAATAAAAGTCCGTGTTGCAGAAAAGGAAAAGTGGAGTGAATAAATTCTTTTTTAATGAGAAGTGGCATAATGTGGCATAAGAGGAAAAACTCAGAGCTTTGTGTCAGAAGATCATGAATTAAATCCCATCTCAGCAACTACATGCATTTTTACCTGAGGCAAGTTATTTCACCTCTGCAAGCTCATTGACCTCCTATGTGAAATGGGTTGTGCTGGAGGTTCCGACTTGCCTGGGCAGATCTACACTCCACTCCTCTCCATCCTGCTCTATGCCTCTGGAGGGTGATATTTACAGAATGAACCAACCAAAGATCCTGATCTTCTGAACTTTAATGAATAGGAAGCACCAATAGGATGGCAATAATAGAAGTTTGATGTTTATGCCCTTGGTTCTTTCTGTGCCAGTCTGAAGACTGACAATGCTGATTTTTCTTCCTGGATGCCCCCTCCTACAGCTGCAGGTTTTACGGGGTGCTGGTAACCATTCCCTTCACTACCTTCAGTCCTAATGGTGACTATGAACTTGGTTCTTTCACTATCTCTTGTAGGTTTTTCTTAAATCTAGCCCTACCAACTCAATTAAGCAATCATCACTTCCCCCCTTTATGCATTTACTTATCTGTTAGACCCATATTTATATGCAAGATAAAGAAAATACAAGCAATATGTGGTTGTTGTATGGATTTATTTTTGTAAGTATAAAACTGGGTAAGATGTATTAAATGTCAAATAAACATTAGGTAAAGTAATCTGGGTCTTATACCTCCAAGTCTGCATTTGAAAAGCATGCCTCTTGAATCAATATCAGCAGAGCCTTCCTGATCCGAAGGAGCTGGTCTGCTTTCAGCATTCCAGCCTCCTGCTTCTGCCAGCCTCCACAGTTTTCTTAAGCCCTGTGGCTACTCTGAACAGTTGTCATCAAGGCACACGAGGTGTATTTTATCCACTCCCGTGTTTTAGATAGGTTCTTCTTCCCAACACTCAGGTTTTAAAGTCACTCTGTCTAAAATTCGGCGAGAATGCCAATTTTCTAAAATACCTGTCAGGAAAGTGACAATTGCAATATCGTTAGAAAAAGAGGGATCGACATTGCTGATGAGATGACAATGCCTCAGTTGCTGGATAGCAAAGGTGACAAGAACCTGAAAATGGTTATGAATTCCTGACATTTTCCTACAAGGCAAAGCGATCTTGTTTCACATCTTGTGAAAGTGATAGTCAATTCAAACAAATGATGCTTACAGATGTTCTACTCAGCTTAGAGACTTGATTAGGAAAAAGTAGCAAGTATGACGTACTAAGTTCGAGTGTTGGAATAAGAGAGAACACCACCTTCCTTCAATCTGCCTGTACTGTGAACAGTATTAAAGTGGAAAGACCATCAAAGTACCAATCTAGATACATGGTCTTTAGTCATGTCTCAATTCAAACTCAGTGAATGTCCTTGGGCTCTGTGATGGTTAATTTTATGTATCATCTTGACTGTGCTAAGGGATTGCTGGTGAAACATTAATTCTGGATGTGTCCATGGGAGTGTTTCTGGATGAAATTAGCATTTGAGTCAGTAGACTGAGTAAAAAAGATTGTCTTCATCAATTCAATCCACTGAGGGTTTGAATAAAACAGAAAGGCAAAGGAAGGGTGAATTAGCTGTCTTTACTTGAGCTGACACAATCCATCTTCTTCTGCTCTGGGACACTGGCATTTCTGTTTCTCTGGCCTTTATCGTCACATCAGAACTTACACTATTGCTCCTCCTCACCCCGTAATGGGACCTTTGGACTCCAACTTACACCCATTAGATTCTCAAGGGTTCTCAGGCCTTTGGATTTGGACTGAGTTACAATACCTGCTTTCCTGGTTCTTCAGATTGCATATCTTGGGAATTCTTGGCCTAAGAAAATGCACAAGTTAACTCCTATAAATCTCCTTTAGCTACGTCTTACTGGTTCTGTTTATTTGAAGAACACTGACTAATACATACGGTTCTCCAAATAAACAGAACCCTCATAGGCACATTAGTTGTTAACTGCTAAGTCTCATTTGAGTAAAGTGTAAGATGAGAATAAAAAAAATTACAGTCTTATCCACATTGTGCATGAGATTGGTGGCAGAATTAAATCAGATGCATGCCTTTTTCAATTATGCTGTCTCACTGTAGACAAATTGCTTGCCTTTCTAGGATTCAGTTTATTTATCTATAAAATGAGGAGTGTGTACTGAGCAGGTCCTTGAAAGCTGTAAGTTCTTTAAAAGGTTACAGTGAGCTTAACTTAAATGTAAGGTAGATTTTCTTTTTTTTCTTCTTCTTTTTTTTTTTTTTTTTTTGGTCTAAAAGTATGTCATCTCAGAAGCTTAGAAAATTACAATTACGGAAATAAAAATTTATATTCAATAAAATTGAACAATTGATTCTAGTAGTAACCCTTGTAAAAGAATGTTTTTCTTAGTTATGCATGCATTACTGTGGGTTACTACTGGAATTAATTTTTTGATTTTATTGAATACACAAGCACACAAACACACACACACACACACATTTAGCTTTTAACCATCAACCAATACCATAATTAATGGTGAACCACATAATAGAGTTATCCCACCTGAAATTAGGAACAGAGCTAGGATTGCTGTTTCAATATTATCTGTTATTAATATTGTACCAGATGTTTTAGCCAATATAGTAAATATGAAACCTAAATGAGTAACTTTATGATTGAGGGGGTCACAAATACTATTTTGTGATATTTTATTCCAAATATCAAATAACACAAACTAAAAGAAAAACATAACAAATCAAAAAATAAAATGAAAACATAAATAGAAATAATGTCACAGTTTTCACATCACGGGTAAGTCCAAAATTTCCACATATACATATATATTTGTTTTTATACCAGAGGTAACTGGTACAAAAAAAAAGGATCAATAAAAATTTGTATAACCTAGAAATAATTGTTAATGTTAAAATAGATCAATTAAATATTAAGATTAAAAATCAATCATTAAAAATGGGGACAAAGACAGAGTAATATTTCTTCAATTCAAGATGAAAAAAGTAGTTCTGAAACTCTAGTGAAAATGGAAGAAACCATTTAATTTGAGAAGTGATGGATCTGGCTACATAGAATTTTGAAATGCCAGAAACTAATGATAAACTATGAAAATGTAATTTCTTTAAACATTTATTGCCAACACATAAATTCTGCACAATGAAAAGGCCATTCTATTTATTCATTTTTTTTAATATAACAAATGTCTAGAAAAGGCAAACACTCCCAATTAAACAGGAGAAATGTTCACACATGTACAGATTTAAATGGTCAATAAATACAAGTATGAAACTTAGTAATAAATCATTTGAAAAAAGAATAACCAAGAATAAATATATTTTATCACATAGAAAAGATTATAGAAAAAGTTGATATAAATTTTAATTATATGCTATAAAAATATCATTAAATTATATAATATGTAATATTATTATATTTTTAAATGACAGTAAAGGAAAGAACTGTGGACATTTAATTTCTATGTAACATATTTAGGACTTTAAGCAGGATGGAATTTTTAAGTTAATTTGAGAGAAATTAATATCTAGATAATATATAATTTTAAAATCAGAAACAGTCCCTCTCCAGTTCTTCAGTATATCTTTCATTAATCATGCAAGTTGGGTAGTCTGACCTCTGACATTATGACACTGGATCTGAGATGTGTATGATCCAGCAGAACCAGTTTTAAAAGTATATGATGAAATAGTTTCCAGGAGATGTACCCAAATTGTAAAACAGCTGGAAAGATTAAACATTAGAGGGACAATCTGGCAGTGAATGTAGTGCGACCACCCCCACTGCAGGATGGAGCACACTTGGATGCCTGAAGGAAATACGCATTCAGAGTATCATCGCACACTTCCTGATTTCAAAATGGTCAGTCCTTTTAAAAAAAAAAATGCATGTGTAACTAAGAAAAATTCATAAGTCACACCTGTGGGCAAGCCCATCTTACCAGGAATACTTTTACCCTTTTCATGAAAATGTTTAAAACAGGAGATTAATGTGTATTGTGTCCACTTTGGAGTTTGCCTCTCAATTTACTAAATATTTTCCTAAACTATATTTACTTTAGATTATTCTAGTGGCAGGCATATTTCCAGATAATTTATATTAAAAATGAAATGAAACAATAAAAAATGGTAATCATTTTGAAGTGCTTCTGAATGCTCTTCTACTGTTTGAGAAAGATTTAACTCCATTTAGTCTCACAATAAATCCATTAAGTAGATGCATTTTCCACTTTATATTATAGATGGGTTACATTGTCCGAGTTTAAAGAGCTAGGAAGTTGTGATCTATAATTCAAATCCACATATTCTGTTCCAAAGCCCCCTTCAAACCACTGCTCTATATTGCTACCCAAATATAATACTTTAGTTATTAATGATGGCAATAATAATACTTGTGAACACACACACACACAAACACACACACATACTCATAGCTTATTTTTCTTCAAATTTCTCTTTTCTTTCTTTCCTAAAGGATTTCCCACTTCTCTTCCCATATATGGACACCCAGATGTGTTCATGTTCTCCCGACTTTACCTAAGGCTACTTTACATTAGTATTTAAACAATAAGATAAATGATACATGAAAACAATCAACAGAATGAATATATAAGATAAAATTTAAGTAATAAAACAAATACTTTTGAACTTTTCACTCAACAGGAATTATATTCATATTTTCTAATCTGTCCAGCTGCCTCCACTATTATACAAATAACTCATCAGAGAATTGCATATTTTTGCATTGTACAATAAATATATGATATCCATATGTATTCCTAAAATATATACCCTCATTTTGCTAGTCAATAAATTAGAGCTTCATAAAATACAGTATCATATTCTAGTCGCTATCATGTTTCTGAGATTCATTCATGTTGCTTCACGGTTCTTTCTTTTCACTTCTGTGTACTATTCCATTAGGCCAGGGATTAGCAAGTTTTTCTGTAAATAGGCAGAAAATAAATTGTTTGGCTTTATAGGGCATATGGTCTCTGTTGCAACTACCCACTCTGCTGGCATACAGAAAAAGCAGCTTAACCCAATTTATAAACCAATGAGTGTGGCTGTGTTCCAAAAAAACGCCATTTACTAAATTAGGAGGCTTGCCTGCTTTGGCTTGTGGTCCATAGTTTGCAAATTCCTACACTGCATGAATATGGCCAAATGCAGTTATCCCTCCTCCTGCCTGTAGATACTTCTGTTGTTTCTCATTAGCTATTATGAATGATTCTTGCTATGAACATTTTAGCATAAGTTTCCTGGCACATATGTGTATGCTTAGAAATGCAATTCCTAGATTTTAGTCATGCATATTTGTCAGGATAAAGCCATATTTTTTCTCAGAGTGATTTTTAGCAATTTTCCATATCACTAGAGTGTATAAAAGTCCCTGTTGATTCCCACCCTTGCCAAAATGTGGTATTGTCAGATTTCTTCATTTGCTCCTGTCTAGTGAATATAAAATTGTATCATATTGTGATGTGAATATTCATTTCCATGAATGAATAGCTCATATTTTTATTTATTTGTAGACATGTTTTTTTTTCTTTAAAATAATTATAGATGTCCTTTGACTACTTTTGTACTTGATTTTTCTATTTTTCCCCCTGAATAAAAATATTATAAAAGTAATTCCTTTCCCAGTTATGTTTCAAATATCTTGTTTTGGTTTGTGGCTTATCTTTTTATTTTCCATATAACTTATTTCAATAAGCAGCTCCTGGTATTTCAGTTTATTCAGGCAATGTCTTTTGTATTTTCATTGTATACTTTGTGAAAACACAGTTGTTAAGGTAGTCATTACTGGCTTCAAATTTGCTTTTAATTTTAAATCTTTAATCCATCTGGAATTATCATTTCCAACAATAAGCAGTTTTCTTTGTTAAACTGAAGTTTCATCTTTTCTGTTTCATGTATTATTGGTTTTATTTTCATTATCTTCTGTTCTCTACTCTTAGTCTATTGCTATTTTTCTAACTTCTTTTTTTTTTTTTAATATAACATTTAAGGCTTCTTCAGATTTCAGTTTCAAGTTGGCTCAAGTCAGTCTGAGTTCTCAAAAAACATGGGCTTTGACTTTTTACTTAATTGGATCCCCTTCTTATATACGCCCATGTTTACTTTCAAAGTAATACGAAAATTCTTTTTTAACATATTTATCAATATATAAAACTTTGTGCTATGTAAGGGGAGTTTCTATATACAACATCTTGGATGGAGTTTGCACCATAATTTCAAGAGAAATTATTTGAAAAAATAAACATTAGTACTGTTCATTTTACCCTAGCTCTCTCAGAATCTCTGATAATATTCCACAACACCAAAGAAATATCAGACATTTGTACCTATGTGTGACACCCTGCATGTCTGCGTCCTCCTCAAACTTGTACATTGAAACCTTACCCCTCAATGTGATGATAGTAAGAGGTGGGGTCTTCAGGAGGTAATTAGATTTAAATCAGGTCATAAGGTGGAAACTTAATGATGGTGTTTGTGTCCTACACTCCCTCACACCATACCTAAAAATAAACTCTAAATGGCTTAAAGACTTAACATAAGACAAGATACAATAAACCTCCTAGGAGAAAACATAGGCAAAACATTCTCTGACATAAATCTAAGCAATGCTTTCCTAGGGAAAGCTACACAGGCAATAGAAATAAAAGCAGAAATTAACAAATGGGACCTAATTAAACTTACAAGCTTTTACACAACAAAGCAAACCATAAGCAAAACAAAACGACAGCCTACAGAATGGGAGAAAATATTTGAAAATGATGCGACTGACAAAGGTTTAATTTCCAGAGTATATAAACAGCTCACACAACTTAATAAGAAAAAAAACAACCCAATCCAAAAATGGGCAGAAGACCTAAACAAGCAATTATCCAATGAAGACATACAAATGGCCAATAGGCACATGAAAAAATGCTCAATATTGGTAATTATCATAAAAATGTAAATCAAATGAGGTATCACCTCACACCAGTCAGAATGGTCATCATTCAAAAGTCCACAAATGATAAATGCTGGAAAGGATGTGTAGAAAAGGAAATCCTCCTACACTGTTGGTGGGAATGTAGTTTGGTGCAACCATTACGGAAAACAGTTTGGCGATTCCTCAAAAACCTAAAACTAGACTTACCATAAGATCCAGCAATCTTACTCCTGGGCATATATCCAGAAGGAACCCTACTTCAGGATGACACCTGCACCCCAATGTTCACAGCAGCACTATATACAATAGCCAAGACATGGAAACAACCTAAATGTCCATCAACAGATGACTGGATAAAGCAGCTGTGGTATATTTATACAATGGAATACTACTCAGCAATAAAAAAGAATAAAATAATGCCATTTGTAGCAATGTGGATCCACCTAGAGATCATCCTTCTAAGTGAAGTAAGCCAGAAAGAGAAAGAAAAAATACTATGATATTACTCATGTGTTATCTGAAAAAAAAAGGAAAAAAGAGGACACTAATGAACTCATCTACAGAGTAGAAACAGACTCACAGACATAGTAAACAATCTTGTGGTTGCCAGGGGAAGGGAGATGATAAGAGATAAATCTGGGAGTTTGAGATTTTCAAATGTTAGCCACTGTATATAAAAATAGATTTAAAAAAAAATTCCTCTGTATAGCACAGGGAACTATATTCAATACCTTATGATAACCTTTAATGAAAAAGAAAATGAAAACAAATGCATGTATGTATGTGCATGACTGGGACATTGTGCTGTGCACCAGAGGTTGACACATTGTAACTGACTGTACTTCAATTAAAAAAAAAAACAGAGGAAGAGATACCAGGGCTCCCTTTCTCTCCTATGTGAGGATACAGTGAGAGGGCAGCTGTGTGTAAGCTGGAAAGAGGATCCTCACCAACAACAAATCTGTATGCATCTTGATTTTGAACTTCCCAGCCTCCATAACTGTGAGAAATAAGTTTCTGTTGTTTAAGCCACTCAGCCTTATGTTTTGTTTTTTTATCATAAAAGCCCAAGCTAAGAAACTAGACATTTTCATGTGGGAACATTTCTACTCTCATTGATGTTAGACTTAATCCCCTAAAAGCCCCTGTGGGTGACCAATGTCACAAGAACTTCCGTACATAATATGGGCTCATTGGATTCAAGATAATTTTTAAAAATGCACCTTACATACCAACAACTGCAGTACATATACACATATGTTGTTACTGTTATTTATTGATGATTAAAGACAAATTTGCTCTGGAGAAAAATACTTCCTTCTTTCAGTAACTAGCAGATCTGAGCCTAAAACAGAACAAACTAATTTTACCAGTTGGTTTTCAGAGGCCTTTCCTTTCTTACAGGGACAATCCTCCAACCAGAGTGCATCTTTTGTTGCATAGTCACATAGATCCCCGTCCACCATCAATACAGAAACTCGACTTGGTCATGGTCTACATCTGTCAATACTCTTTGCCCAGCCTAAACTGTGATAGGCTGAGAGTTTGGGTGATTGTGCCCACTCAGTGGTTTTTCTGCGTATCAGTTTTCTCAGAATATGTGTGGTTTGCACAACACATGCAAGAAGAAAACATTTAATGGCATAGATAAATCTTTAAAATATGTCATATGTGGTAGCTTAATTTAAAATATAATACACTGATGCACATGGATGCAGATATATATTTATATCTGGATAATTCCATATCAAATGTTAAAAGTGGGGTTTTTTTGTGATTTTGTGTATTTTCCAAATATTTCTCTGAGTGAAAACTTAGTGCTTTATCTATAATAAAAATAAACAAGTATGTGCATTTTATAACAAATTATATAGTCAAATAGGCCTAGTTTAATATTCTACCTTCTAAAATTCAACTCTTCATAACTGACTGGATTCTAGAAGTTTCAAATACTTTTCTAGTAGGAAGATAATATGTCATAACTCTTAAATATCCTAGTGGATATTTTTATTGGTGTCAGGACTGCTCATTTCAGAACCTGAGGACATTTGGCATCTCAGGGCTTCCCTCAAGAGAATGACATAAGAGCTTATTGACATATATTTTCAAATATTTCCTGGTGGTCAGTTATGTCCCATCCAAACTGCATCAGTGAGTCACATTTTACAAGGAGTCTGTAGACAAACAAGTGCAATACTTTTTGAAATATCTTACCATTTTTTTTATGTTTTCATCACCATAATAACACTGATGTTCACTCAATAAAATAGGAAAGGGACCATGAAATGTTCTAGTGTTTAGCCTGCTTAATACTCTGTGATCAACTTTGCCATATCACAATTTGCAGACCTCTAAGTAGGTCATATCTCTAAATAATTTCTTGATATGCCCCTGACAAGCACTGCCACTGCTAATTACGTAAATTTTATGTAACATAGAGAAAATATACATTTAAAAAACTTTCCCCATGTATTCACTTTCTCTCAAGAGCCCATATGTGACTGCAATCAAAAACGTATTTAGATTGGAGCTAAGATATCCTAAGGCATTTAACTGAGATGAGAAGAAACATTGTCTCGATGTGATTGAAATTACATAAGCCCATGTTTCTTAAGATACCCTATTTATAGGAACATAAATTCACTGTATATAAAAACGTGGTTTAAGCATATGGGCAGAGGCAGGGATGGTAGTTGCCACAAATTGGAGCAGCCATTTTCATTTTTTAACCTGTTCTAAAGTTCTAAAATCAAGACTTTGATTTGTTTTGGTCTGCAAGCATGTCTCCCCTCCAAAGTAGTAACTGTAACATAATCACCACAGCTCTAGATCTAGACATATGAAGTGTTCACTGTAGTACTGCAAAGTATTTTATGTATTAATTAATATGTAGAAAAATATTACTTTTTGAGTACTATTAAATTAAGGTATAATAAATAATAATTTTAGTAAGTGGTGGGAGTTTGTTACTAATATGATAGTGATTTAACTTGGAATCAATCATTTAGACATTCACACTGTAATAGGGAAGAACAAACAAACCTGACTCCATATTAGATCTGTTTCTCTAACTTTTGTGTTTTATTGCCTTTGCTACAAGTTAATCATTCAAGGGATGTTGCCTATAGCTTAAAGTATACATAATGGGCCATCTCTGGGAACCCTGTCTCCCATGCCTGAGCATTAAGCTAAAATACCTATGTTTAGCTCACCGGAAACATCTTGACCAGACCCACCTGCAAATGGCTGTAAGGAAGAAATAACACATCCCTTCTGGAGTCAGTTCAGAGCATGATACTAAATATGTTTTTAAGAAAATCATCGAGATTTTCTGATAGATTAAATGTTGAGATTGAAATAACAAGATTCAAAAATTGACTCCTTGGTTACTGGATAAAGAAGCTGTGGTATGTATGTGTGTATACGGAATGGAATGGAATACTGCTAAGCCATAAAAAGAATAAGATAATGCCATTTTCAGCAACATGAATGGACCTGGAGATCATTCTAAGTGAAGTAAGCCAGAAAGGAAAGAAAAAACCATATGATATTACTTACATGTGGAATCTAAAGAAAAAATAACAAATTTGTTTACAAAACAGAAACATACATAGTAAACAATCTTATGCTTACCAGGTGGAAAGAGAATGGGGAGGAATAAACTGGGAGTTCGAGATTTGCAAATATTATCTAGTATCTATAAAATAGATAAACAACAAGTTTCTATGGTATAGCACAGGGAACAATATTCAATATCTTGCTGTAACCCATAATGAAAAAGAATATGAAAACAAATATATGTTTGTATATATATGACTGAAACATTATGCTGTACACCAGAAATTGACACATTGTGAACTGACTACACTTCAATAAAACAAGAACCGCCCCCCCCAAAAAAGACCCCAACAAAATTGACTCCTTGCAATTTGATGGAAGCTCAAAACCTACACAACTGGGGGGATGACGTTGGCAACAACTGAGTTAAGACAGGCAGCGAGAGAAACATGTGTAGAAGAAAGATCAGGAATTATATTGGGGATGTAATGACTGAGAGGATTATTAGACATGCATTAGATAGTTGGATATCTGAGTTGAGAGTTCAGGACAATGCCTGGGCTGGACTTCATCAGAGGGCACCGAAGCTCCCTAACAAAAGATAGAGGAAAAAGGAACGTGAGCAGCGCATTAGTGCCATCACTGCTACATCATCACAGTTGACCGCTGGCCTTATAAATCTAAGTATATTATATGAATCTCCTCTGCTGTCTTCTGCAAATGGAAGTTTCTCCAGGAGGATTGGCCTTTCTCCAAATAAAAAAGGTGATGCTGGAGAGCAGGTGCTTAGTAAATTTACATTTCCATAACTAAGAACTGTCAATCGGTTACATTTCCATAATAAAGAAATCACATTTCCATAATAAAGAAATCAATTGATTTCTGTCAAAAAGATTCAAAATTTGCTCCAAGGAGATTTGATGTTTCTTTGAAAATATTAAAAAGTAATACTCTTTCCATATCTGGCCTCTGCAGCCAATATCAACCTTGAAAGGTTAAAGTACATACAGACATATTAACATGTATAAGTAAAGATACATATGTATGGTGTGAGATGTGCATATATTTACACATGGACATATATATATATATACATATACATATATATACACATACACATAAGAGTATGTATGCCACATAGCTGTTTATATTTGTACTTATATAAATGTTCACAATCAAGAGTTGAAACATAATTATTTACGTGTGCATACTCAAATCAGCCAGTAAAATCAGCTAGTGGGTGAAATCCAACTATTGTCTTTATTTTCTAATTAATTTTGGCAGCTTTAGATGACTTCCTCATTCCTCAACATTTTTCAACAGTTAGCTTATAATTTTATAACTACAGTGTTAACTCATTAGAGAAAATGAGTGAAGGTGATTGCATTACAGAAATGGTCAGAAATTAAGCCAAATATGGCTATATAGACGGGGACATTCAGATGTTACAAAAGCATTGTATGTGATAAAAATAGTTCTTTTACTTAAACTTTCTTGTATACTGTAGATAATCTTACTGAAGTCTGGAACAGTTTTCTGAACAGTTAATTTTTTAGTATAAAATTACTACTGTTTTAAAGTATAGTTTCTTTAGAATTATGTGACTTTATGATAAATCTTTGAAATCTGTGCTCAGATGAAACTAGTTGATTGCAATTAGAAAAAGATTTGTTATTTTTGCTATAAGTTTAGAGTTATTTGCATTCATAGTAAAAACTCAAAACATGCTCAGACCTACTGTATAGATTTAAATGAAAATATGACTATCTCTGGTCAAGAGAAGCCAATAGATTTGCAAAAATTTAGCAATCAAGTTAGTAAACAATGAAAACACTGAAGAATTATTGGGTGATATTTGCTTTTCAACATAGCAAGTTATTTTTAACAGATTTGTTTATGAGATAAAATTTACATAGAATGAATGATATAGATACAATTAAAAATTTTTGACAAATGTTTACACCTGTTTAACCAACATCCCAGTCAGGACAGGGTACGTTTCCATCCATACAAAGAATTCATTCACACTTGGCTCACAAAAGTTAATCACTTTTCTAATTTCCAGCACCAGAGGTTAGTTTTGCTTATTTTGAGTTTATATGAAAGAAATTATACTGCATGTACTATTTTTGTCCTTGGATTCCTTAATTAGCAGAATGTTTTTGAGAATATTTGTATCTTCATTGCACTGTAGAAATTAGAAATGTACTTTTTATTGTTAATTACTATTCCACTATATGAATATACTACAGTTTGTCACTTGTCCTAAAGATAGGCATTGGGATTATTTCTGGATTTTGGCAACAATAAGTAGAAATGTTATGAACATACATAGGTAGTCTTTTCTGGATAGATATTATGACTTCTGTTCAATAAATACCTACGAGTAGAAATTCTGAGTCTTAAAATAAGTGCATATTTAACTTAATAAGAAAATGCCTAAGAGTTTTCCAGAGTGTTGTCTAGATTTACATTCCTTCCAGAATTATATGAGAATACATTTTGTTGCACATCTTTTTCAATACTTGATTTTTTCACTCTTTAGAATTGTCTTCTATTTTTAAAATTGTAATTATTCCAATGGATATACTATGGTATCCGTTATAGTTTTAATTTTTATTTCTCTGATGATTAAACGTATTGACCACCATTTATTTACTTACTTGATGTTTGTAAATCTCCCCTGATAATCTTTATGTGCAAGTCTTTTGCTCATTTAAACAAACAAACAAAAAAACTAAATTCCTTGTCTTTTTAGTTTTCAACTGTAAAATTTATTTATATTTTCTCAATAGAAACCATTTCAGATGTATGTATTACAAATATTTTCTTCCATATGTAGCTGTCTTTTCATTTTCTTATGATCTCTTCAGATAAGTAGACATTTTCCACTTGGGTGATATATAATTTAATTTTTTCTCTTATGATTAGTTCTTTTTGCATCCTCTGTAAGAAATTTTTTCCCATTATGAGACTGAGAAAATATTCTCCTCATATTCTTTTATTTCTAGATATGTTATAGATTTGTTTTTATCTTTAGGCCTGTGAAATACCTCAAATTGATTTTGATGTATGTTATGAGATAGGGGTTGAGGCTTTTTATATTCTAGGTAATTATGTACTTGTTTCAGTATAACTTGTGAAAAAAGAAAAAAAACCTTTCTTTATTTCATTCCTTTTCCTTAGCCCTAACATACAGGCTGGATCTATTTCTGGATACTCTATTCTCTTCCACTGAACTATTCATCTGTAATTATGCCAATGACATGTTACCTTGAACACTGTAATTGTATAGTAAATTGTGAAATCAGCTAGTGTGAGTATTCCAACTATTGTCTTTATTTTCTAGATAATTTTGGCAATTCTAGATTATTTCCTCATTTCCCTACAATTTTACAATCAGCTTAGAAATTTCTATAAAAACAATTATTGAGGTTTAAATGCATGTGTGTAAATATATTTAACTATAATTATGTACAAATACGTTTAGATATAGATGCAGAGCTCTCTTTTTATCTATATCTAAGAAAGATGTATCTAAGATTTACTTTTGAGATAATATCATATTGTTAGCAAGATGGAAAAAGAAAGGAAAAATGTTATTATTCACAGATGATAGAAATTTTGATCAGAAATTGGGCTGTTTACCCTTTTTTATAGATCATAAAACTGAAGCAAACTAGGTTAATTATTTTGTTCTTTTCTTCTTTCAGCTTCTCAGCATAACTTGAGGTTACAACATGGAGGTACTTTTTCGGTCACAGGGATGGCTAATGGGGGAATGTTTTCTTAACCCCATCTGGTGTTCTTTCAAATTATTTGCACATGATATCTCAAGTCCAGGTTGCTGGAATATCGTAACTCCAAAATCAATATGACACATTTGGAAAAGAAATCGTAATGAAGGAGGATTAATAAAATGGCTGCACTTAGGCTAACAGATTGCTTATTCTTATGCTTGCCCTTGAAACAGTCAACTGACCTGACTGACCAGTTGCTACTCACAGTTCCAGGCCCGTTGTTGAAACTAAAGCTATTGGTCTTGCTGTTTCTACTTTATTCCAGTAATTGAAAGTAATAATCATGCTTGGTCTCTGAGTCCTTCTCTAAGGAGATGGTCACAGGACTATAACCTTACAAAATAGCCTGAATTGCCAAGAAGACCACACCATGAGTACATACGAGATAAAGAGATCTAACTGCTGGCCTCTATAGAACTGGCCTCCTGGAGGCATCATGATGCCATTCTGTCTTCTGATGAGAAAATGATTCTGTTGATTATCGATGCTTCATTGTTCGAGTTATGGCTGTATAACCACCCCACGCCATCTCCAAGATGGGTTCACAGTTTTGAAGGCACTAGCCTGCTGTGGGTCCCCTTTGCCCGGCAAAGCAATTAAAAAATTGCCTCTTTTCTTCTAAGCTTCCAAGACCTCGTCTCTGAGTTATCTGGCTCGTCAGGGATGGGGTCCGATCTTTCGGCAACAGTAATATTCCAATTAGTATATTCTACTCCCAGAAAATGGTGTGTTCTATGTCTACTGTTCAGTATCCTCTCTCTGTCTTATACTTTTTTCCTTTTCTATGTGTCTGAGTCATTAACATCCTTCAAGTCAAGTTTAAAATTCTCAATGATTTTTTTTTTTACTTGGTGTTTGTTATTGACATTAGTTAGGCAATGATTTGTATGCATCTTTCATTCTTAGCAACGAGAGTCCTGTGTACGGCAGGGAAACAAGAGCAATGTCTTAAGGAATTATCACCCTCACATATCACCAGCAAAACCTCATATCTGGATACCTGGAAAATAAATATTGATTAGATAATAGTAACGATGTAACCATGGCTAACATTTATGGTTTCTCCACTATTTCCAGACATTTTGCTAAATTTCTCTTTCAGTTTATGACTCAGGTACTTTTATTGTGCACATTTTTAAAGTGAGAAAACTGTTCAGGTTCAAGAATTTGCCCAGTCCATAACTCTGATAGTGGAGGAGTTGGGAACAAGCTTAGTCAATTTGACTTCAGGATTTTATGTTTAGAACACTAGACTATAGAGCGTCTCATGATAAAGTGTATCATTTCTTTTAAATTTTGGCTAAAAAGGACTGTAAATTTTGTTTTTATTTGGATGCATACTTTTATATACCTCCCTTTTTAACGTCAAGCAAAATTGAAATTTCCTCATATTAATTATACTAAAAGTACAGCCTAAAAGTTAAGAGTCATGTTTTATTTGGCGGACTCAAACCCCTTCGAGCCCAGGATGACAGCCTCTCAGGAGGAGTTAGGATATATAGGAGCTTTACAGCAAAGACCAGGTAATTGAAACATTAAAAGATTACTTGTTGACTAAAGAAAACCAGGCATCTCAAGTTAAAGAATTTAGCGCTTTTCTATGGATGGGAGGGAGCAAACATTTGGGCTCATTGAATTCATTCCTTTGACAAGCACCTAGCTATCTAGGGCCAGTATCCTGTCCTTTCTTATTCTGAGTCCCCTCAGAGGGCACCATTGTGAGTGGCTGCAGAAGCTGGGCTGCAGGCTTGTCTTCCCTGGGGGGTGAAGTGGCTGCCACTGTTGACTTGATGGCTTCAGCATTCTTTGTTTACTGATGTGGTTTGCAGTATTTCGTTCACAATCTTTCTGACTAATAATTTTTATTTCTAACTTATATCGGGAGAAAGAAGGCGACATTACCATTTTTAGTATGAGCCTACACTTAGGTGGTTTAGACTGTTGGATTTCTGTTCGGTGAAAAAATAAAAGGGAAAAATATTCAGATAACCTTCAAGGTTTAATAAAATATTGGTACCTTTTTAATGTTGATATTGGTGATTTATTCATAGTAATAGATTTGTTGAATTTTTTAAAATAGCATAAACAATGCAATTTTTTGTTTGTTTATTTCCAAATTTTAACCTTGAGGGTTTTTTTGGGGGGGAGGCATGTTATTAGGTTTATTTGTTCATTTAATTATTAATGGAGGTATTTAGGGTTGAACCCAGGACCTCATGCATGCTAAGCGTACACTCTACCACTAAGCTATACCCTCCCTGCTGTCTATTTATTTTCAGAAACCCCTGCATGCATAGCCAAATACCCTGCCTTCCTTCCAATAAAAATGCCTGAACTGCCGGTACCTCTGTCTGTGGACGACTCTTCTCCTTGGGCCCAGGATCGCAACCCCTCCTGGCTCATCAAGAACGTCTCTCCAGGTATTTCTCCTCTCCCACATCACCATCTTCTTTCCATTCTCATAAAATTCTGCCTCGTCTTAGACACATGCTGATTTTTAATTTCAAACATAACCACATCCCTCCTCAAACTCCTCAACCGCTTCCCACCCGTCTTCGTTTCCTGCAGCTTATGTAACAAGTTACCACCAATGTGGTTGTTTTTTAAAAAAAGCAAACAACAACAACAACAAAAAATGTATTCTCTTAAAGCCTGCGAGTCAAAAGCCCCAAATCAGTTCACTGGGCTAAAATCCAGGAGTTAACAGGAGGCTCGAGGGCAGTATCCCTTCCCTAGCCTTCTCAAGTTACTAGAGCCACATTCCTCACATTTCATGGCTTGTAGCCCTTTAACTACATCAATAAAGCCCACAGCAAAGCGTCTTATTTCAGGTGTCACAGTGCTTTCTTCCTCTGTGTCAAAATACCCCCTGCCTCCCTCTTCTGAAGACCTTTGTGGTTACATTTAGGGCCAGTGTGGCTAATCCAGGATAATCTCCTCACGTCAATATCCTTAATTTAATCACATCTGGAAAGGTCCTTTTGCCATACTGTGAAGGAAAAACCAGGCTGGTCTAACAAGATAACTCACAGGTCTGGGAATGTGAAGGAGAGGCTGGGCTGGGCTAACAAGTCTAAGTATTGGAATACTGATCTGAGTTCTGCTGGACTAACTTGTAAATCTAGGTTAATTAGTGTTGGTTTGCTGTTTATGTGTTTTTGCTAGCCAGCTGGATTTTCAAAGATACATATCTGGCTTTGGAATGTTGGTTTGCTGCCTCCCCGCCTCCACTTTTGTGATGATGATGCTGCTAAAGCTGTTCCATGCCTACTGGCCAAATACCCCAAGCTTGTACTTTACCCTATAAAACCTCATGTGCACATCTTGAAGGTGCTCAGAGCTTCGGAGCAGAAGCCCCTCTGAGCCCGCCGGCGTAATACATCTGAGTACTCCAACCCTCCGAGTGGTGCTTGTTTCTTGACTGGCCTGTCGTTTCCGTAACAATATAAAGCAACATTCATGGGTTCCAGGGATTAGGACCTTGATATTGGGGGGGGGGGTGTTTGGTGCATTATTCAGTCTTCTCTCAAATATTAAAGAAATGTTAAAGAAAATATCCTTTTCTGACCTCCAACACCTTCTCTGACCTCATGTGCTACCGCTCTGAGATTTTGTCACTGTCCTCTGAGTGCACCAACTTCCAGGAAGTTCCCATTGCATACCCTCTGTGCTTCTACTTCAGGGCCTTGGCATATGCTGCTTCCTCTGCTTTGAATGCTCTCTTAGGTAACCACTGGGTAATTTCTTCAATTTCCATGGATCTCTTCCACAATGTTGGATGATCACAGATTTCCCACGCCAAGTAACAGTATAATAACATCTCCCCCATCCCCATTATTTCCCTGACCTGGCTTCTTCTTTCTTCTATATCATGATCATCCCTCAACATATAAATACTTTTTGTTTGTCTCTCCCCACTAGACTATCAGCTCCCTGAGGGCAAGGATAGTATTGGTGTTTCTGCTATGTCTCCAGTGCCTAGAAGAGAGGTCACTTGTTGAGTCAATATTTTCAAGTTCACAGCTCCTGGAGTTGCAATTCATATCCCTCATTCTACAAGAAAAACATGAGCATTATGGGTCAACATAACTAAATTGACAGATAAGTAATTTATTTTGGGTCAAAGGGAAGTCCAAAAAAAATCACAAAATGGATAATTCACTCTGTTCACTCATAAATCATACAAATGTTTAGATTATAATTTACCTCTAGGAAGCATATGAAAAACATAAAGAAAAACTGTGGTTACATATTAATTACTCAAAACATTAACTCATGACACAGAACCCTGAGGACATAAGTACTTTATTGCAATTACCATTTTATTCCAATAGGATTATAAATATAGTGATGAATTCTAGCTTAATATTCAACATAAACTTGAAAGAGGAAAAAACTTTTGGAATAAGCAGCATAGTATTTGGATTCAGATCATTCAGTTTAGGTAAAAGCTCTGTCATTTATTGGTTATTTGAGCTCTTCTGCAAGTATTCTAGGGGAAAAAAAAAATCTCTTTAAGCTGTTAGCCCATTTCGTCAACTGAAAAATGATAATAAAACACCGTATTGGTCATGAGATGAAGTTAAATCTCATACATGAAACTGATTTGTAAGCTATAAATTGCAACACTGGTATTTTTACTAAAGAAATAATGCATTTCTATTCTTAATGTTTCTCATGGGTTTATTGATTTTACTTATTCAAAACATAATCTTATTCAAAGACTGATTTTATAAACTACAGAAAAAAATGAGTTTTTAGAAAATCTCAGATTGAATCTAAGAGGTGGTAACCAATAATATTGGTTATTTAGATGTTCTGAATACTATTATATTGCTTTGTGTATGTTATCCTTTTATCCTGAAAATTAGCCAGTTTTATAAAAACAATGGAAATCTATAGGTACTAATTTATTTTCCCAAAGACACAGCAATAATTATAGATTAAACCTGTGAAGTTGAGCAAATCAACTTGTTTGACCCACAACTTATATTCCTCCCCACCCCAATTATTAGTTAGGTTTCCTGAGGGTGATACTGGTGGTCTAAACATTTCTATATAACAACAAACTTATCAATATTTTTTTCCTTTTACAGTTCCCAAATACAACTTAGAAATATTAAGTTAATTGCAATCTGTCTATATTTTCTCCAATGCCCATTTTTTTACTTACACAAATACATAGTTTGGAATATTCATTTTTTCCACATGTTTGTGCAGAAACTGTTGTGTTATAGATGTTGTCTCTCTCTCATTGCAATGCTGTCACTTAGAACTGCAGTAAAATTCTCCATGTATGCACATCTGTGTGTTTGTGTGTGCATGTGTTTGTGTGCACGTGTGTGTGTGCACATGTGTGTGCGTGCACACGTGTGCAAGCATTTGGGAGGAAGAATTTCTTAAACTTAATAAAGTGAGAATAATCATTCATAATCTTTAAAATAACTGAATCTAAGAATAAGTGTTGCCAAAGAGTCAGATGAGACACAGGATCAAGGAAGCGCCACTGGATAGATGTTAGTTTCAGGTAAATTCATTCTCCAAATTTTAAATTTTTAAAAATCAGGGAAGGATATGGCTTAAAACTAATTGTTGAGACTACTAATATTTTTGAAAACCAATAGATGAGCAATGCTTCTTAAGCTTAACCCCTTAGAATAAAGCAAAGTTTGAAACTGTAACAGTTTCCTCACCTTTTACTAACTTGGCTCTAGGGAGAAGCTTTACAATGTGCTCCACAGCATTTTTCAAATATGAGGAGAAAAGTTGTTATAATCACTATTTTTAATGAAGCAATTCACTTATTATTACCATTCTCCTACTATGATTGTTATCATAATTATTAATTCTATCTAAAAACACAGAAATATAGCAAATATAAGTGGCTCTAAAAGAATTTCTGGGGAAATTCCATATTATCAATAAGTAGCTCTATGGAAATTTTGGGGGGAAATCCCATATTATCTATTTATTCTTCAGTACAGATTTAGTGATTTATAGAAAGATATACAAATGTAGATTTTAATTGTTAGGAAATATTAGAAAAATCATAACACATTTTGAAACTGATTTACCATAATTACCAATTTTTTAATGAGGATCATCTTTTCTTCAGATTTTCATACAGACCCCTTATTTAAAAAGAGAGTTCTCACCATTGTCCATAGTCTATAGATCATTAGTAAAGAACTTCCTGGAGAAATATATACACTACATTTTCTCTGCCTTTTCATAGTATCACTTGAGAGATGCAGAAGTCCCAAGTCTTCTTTTTTTAATTTTTTTTAAATTGAAGTAGAGTCGATTTACAATGTTGTATTAATTTCAGGTGTCCAGCACAGTGATTCATTTATTCACATATATGTATATATATATCCCTTTTCATCTTCTTTTTCATTATAGGCTATTACAAGGTATTGAATATAGTTCCCTGTGCTGTGCAGTAGGACCTTGTTGTTTAGCTAGTTTACCTACTTTATATACAGTTATTGGCATTTACAAATCTCAAACTCCCAACTTATCCCTCCCCTCCCCTTTCCCCTGGTAAGCTTACAAAGTCTCATTTTGAAGTAAGTTTGGAGTAATGCTTGCAGAAAATGCTATGGTTTGATTTAATTTGGCAGAAAAAAAAATTTTAATGTCAAATCTAGTTTTCAGAGGACTATTTTCCATAAGAATTAACAACTAAAGCACCCTGACAGAGACTAAAAATTTTGACTTAGTTGATCTACTTCTTGCCAAACTATTTTTGGGCGGGTGTGTGTGTTTTATTTAACTAGCAGATTTTATATATTAAATTGAAGATAATAGAACCATGTAGTAGTCCAAATTTTCACATAATCCCAAGTACTAACTATAAGGGAAACTGTATCTAGATCAAGGGAATATAGAAAATTTCATGATCTATCTGAAGGCCTTGACAATTTCATACCCTCTCTGTTTTTCATAATGTCTATAATATAGAGCATCATAATACATGTTAAATAATATGCAAGAAACTGAGTAAAGTGTGGGTCCTGAGTTAACTTGTTTTAGTATCTGTTCTTATAATAACATAACATTAATATTTGGTGTGTACAATCCCCAGTAGAAATGTTATGTGTAAAAGTTATGTAGAAATACTTGAGTATTTTTTTTTTTTTTAAAAAAGGCTGCCCACAGAAAGGCTTCTTGGACTATACTGCAGTTAGCTTCTGAACTTCAGAAACCCTAGGCAGGGAAAATGTATGTCCAGTGATGGATAGTGACACACGTGGTGAAAATCAGCTACAGTGCAGTGTGTAGTCTGTATCACACCTTTGATTGCCCTATCACCTCCCACCTGCACAATCCCAACACACAAGGCAAGAAGGATTTTGTTTTTTTTTTTTTTTTTTTCTTTTTGGACCTTCAAGAATTAGGTTAGGCAAGGAAAGTTCCAGATTTTGAGGGGAAAAGGCAGTAAATGTTAGAAGCTAGCCTCCTAATCTTCCTGATGCCCATCTTCTGGGAGGTTGTTTGGATACTTAAGTGTTGATTGCAGGCTACCAGGAAGGTAGCCAACATTTAATTCTGCTCTCTCTCCCCACAGTTAAGAGCGGTGTCCAAGGACACATCAAATCATAAAAGCTTACCTCCTGAGCCCCTTCTGTAATCCTCTCTCTAGAAACATTTATGCGACCCCTCAAAATCCTAGGGCCCCTGTGCATAAATTCAGTGTTTGGGCTTAGGCTCTCCAAACTAGGGAGCTTAATCAGCAAGACTTGCCGTCATTATTCAGACACTCTTCCCTCCACTCTTTTCACGCTCCACTGTGAGCTGAATCTCTGACACCGTGTTTCACCCATACCCCCAATCCCCAGCTTCAGTAATTGAGGTTCAGTTTATCTTCATGCAACAACATGGCATCAGACAAAAGCGCTACTTACTTGATTCGCTTGCTTCTGTTCGGGTTGCTCTTGTTCTCCACTCATCCCAGAGGAGGTGGTCTCCCTCCCCAGGACGTGGCCACAGAAACAAGTCACAAGAACACAACACCAGTTGCACAGAATTATTATAGGCACTAATTTCAAAAAGAGTAATCAGATTTCTCACATGAATGGTATGATTTCTTGATTTCTAAAAACAAACAAATAAACATATAATGTGTACTCATACTAGAGAAGAGCTTTCTCCAACCTGTTTGGGGACAAGAGCAGGTTTAGAGAATAGATTTCAGAAGATGTCAACAGGTACAGTTTCCCACCCTCCATATACAGGTGAGTACTTCATTTGCATCCTGCCAAATTTAAAGAGAAGATGGAGAGTTTTTTGTTTTTTTGTTTTTTGTTTTAAGCCAGGAAAAACGTTTTAAAATGCCTGTGAGACATTCCTAATCCCTTATGGAATAGTCATTTTTTTCAGACGTGATTCTCTTTACAATCTAGAGACATAAACCTAGTCTACATTAATCTGTGGGGCATTTTAAGATCTAGAGATTTCCTGAGAGCATTCAGACTGCAAGACTTAGAGAAAATAAGTTTTATATTGTTTTCTTGTGGTAAATTTTGCCATCCTGTAGATCATATATTAATCTCAACCTTTTGTCTTATAATAATTGTGAAATTATAGATAAAATATAAGAAGGATTGAACAATGTAATATCATTTTAAAAAGATATCTATGATTGATTACCTATAACTAGGATGACCAGAGAAACCATACAGCCTGGTGTACCTGGGAAAATCCTGTGGTTCTGGCTTAGTTATTAATAATACCCTCTTTCTTTCTCAAAGTCATGGTTAGGGTGATAAATTGTATAGCCATTCTGCCTGTAACTCATTAAAACAAGTGTTCTCAGCCTCTATTCTCCATTATTTTTATTTTGGTTTTCTTCAGGAGTGAATTATGTTTTCTTTGTTTCTCTTTTGTCAGGTTTTTTTTTTTTTTTTCAGAAATATTGAAAGAGTTATTTAGTAATATTGCTGTTGAAATAAATGCATAGTCTTTGTTCTTTGAATTACTAGCATAGGCCTATCATTTATATTCTAGTTTAGTAAAGAAACAAATGCTGAGCTGAAGAGTACAATACAAATATTTAATTTAGGCCAACTTGGCTTAATGTGAAAAATTAAGAAAATGTATTCATGTTTTTCACTACATATGTGTGTGTGTATGTATACACACACACAAATGTATGTGTGTGTGTGTGGAGAGAGAGACAGAGAGACAGAGAGACAGAAAGATACAGAGAAAAAGACCAGGATACAAATATACTCACATATATATCCTAGAGGGAGTGGGAAAATATT
This sequence comes from Camelus ferus, assembly GCF_009834535.1. Classification (NCBI taxonomy): domain Eukaryota; kingdom Metazoa; phylum Chordata; class Mammalia; order Artiodactyla; family Camelidae; genus Camelus; species Camelus ferus. The sequence goes on from NC_045697.1 coordinate 21,541,241, forward strand.
GGTCTATATCTAAAAACATTTAGCACTACATCTAAAAATATTTTCTTTTTTCCTTAATATCAAGAAGGCTCTTGGAATAAACAGCTCCAAAGCACAGCTTGAAATGGATCAATTGTAAGGAACAGAGTAGCACACTTATGTTACCACGCACAACTGTGAATAAGCTTCCAGACAGCTAAAATGTGTCATTTAGAAGGAATGTGTCTCATTTATCCATTGTTTGGAGTGATTGAAATACATTGCTCTCACCCAGCTCCTTGGCAAGTATTTCAATTAAGTGGGTACAAAATTTATCCTAGTGCAGTGTTCTATTATTCTGCTCTGTAGTATATAATTGTATGTGACTTTGGACTTGTAGAGGCCTTCCTGTTGTCGGAAAAATAAAATAACATATCTCTTCTAAGGTAATAACCGTAACTTTTCTCAGTGGAAACTCTTGTTTGGTAAAAAGCCACTGATGCTGGAACCACAGGGCAATTATTTTCATCAATGTATTAGAAAATAATGGGAAATGTATTCAGCTAGTGAAATTTGTAATCAGCAAAATATTAGTCTGTGCAAAACAGAAGCAAAATCACATGGAAGATGGCACTATCTGATATTTTTGGCATATAAATGATGTCTTTGTATTGGAGATGAATCAGAGGTAGACTAAAGATTATCTAGTACTCACATCTCCCACTGGCCTTGAAGTAGTAAGAATTTAAACTAAAAAAAAAAAAAAAAAAAAATTTATCTTGGTTTTTTCCACGCTGTACAGTAACATAAATTTTGTGATGCACTCTAGTGTCCTGGGAGCCATTCAAATGAGGTTATAAGTTTACTGTTTCACTGGATGTTTTCAACCTATTACTTATGCTCCCTAAGTTTCTTATTTTCTTAACATGAGGAACTTAGAATGTTGGAGTAATGTGTGGTCAATTTTTAAAATCTAATTTATATTCTTTTAAAACTCATACCACACAAACACACATATACAGACACACACAAGCAGGCACATGTACACACATGCACAGATCTTGGAAGCAGATCATGCAGTTTCATATGTATGAAAATATATCTTGCAGAAGGTAATAGTAGAAGGACTTTACACTGGAAATCAGCCTTGTCAACAGGCCAGCTTGTACATGACCAACTCGGCTTCTTTTCTGAATCTTTATTTCCTCCCCATTAAAAAGAAAGAGTTTGTAAACATCTAAGTATTCTTCAATCTTTCTATTTGATCTAGGAATGATTTACATTTGAAAAATATGTATCACATTAGGGTAACTCCTCTTGTTTCAGAACTTCTGATAAGTTTTGTCCATGGTATGTCTCACTTTTTTTTTAATGCTTTTCAAGAAAATATCATGAAAGTTAACAGATTTTTGCAAAAATCAAACTTGAGTTTCACAGTACTATACTTTCCATGGGCAGGATGGTAAATCACTAACCAAATATTTTTACATTGTAATGATTATTCCTGGTAGTGAAATGGGAACTTACGAGCTCACCTAAATGAGATCTAAGGGTGAAACAGGGCACACGAAACAAGAAGCTGACACAACAGGAAGTCTCAGGGTCTGGTCCTCACTTTAAAAAGCAACTTCCACCACACTGCCAGCTGCTTTTGCTGGACATTTCTATAGCAAGCACTATTTATCATCAATAATTTATTTTCTAAATTTAACTTCTATTTCACCGTGTAGACTAAAAGTATCCTTGTCAGGGACTTCTAATTTTTATGATAGCTCTTATAAACTATCCCTTCCCACAAGCCTAGACGTTTTCAGACTCAGATCGGATCAGGTATGAATTTTCTATTTGTTTAAGAGGAAAACAAAATCTTTGTGGGATTGTTGGCCAAAGCCACATAACACAACTTACAGAGTCAGAATGCCAACAATCGTTTTCAGTGATTTCAGAGCTGAGCCCACACTCTGGGCAGCTCTTATTTTTTAGTGCTTTGGCACTTTTCATATTAAATTTGAATGCTTTGTTACTTTTCATATTGAGAGTATCCTTTAGAGATGCGAGAGTTTCTGTAAATTACAATATAATGGCCCAAATTCTTTATTCTTCTCTGTAGCTACACCCTTTAGAATCTGACTTTAAAGTTTCTCCCATGCAGAGTCTATTTCTCCTCCACCTGAATTTGGGTTGGCCGTGTGCTTTACTTTGGTCAATAGAATTTAAAGGAAGTAATGCCACGCTGCTTCCTAGGACTCAAAACGACTTACATGCTTCTGCTCAGTATCTTGGAAACCTGAGTTGCTGCCGTGGAAACAAGCTTGCACAAGCAAGCTGGAGGATGAGCGTCCTCTTGAAGCAGAGGCCAAGCTAGACCAGCCCGCACCCAGCCCACCCAGCCCAGCAAACATTAGAAGACATGCCTAGCTGTTCCCACATCCTCCCCTCCAAATTTCCTCCCTCTTAGAATAGTAGTTATTTTAAGTCACTAAGGATTAGAGTGTTGTGTTACATAGCAAATGCTCACCAGTTTTGGTTCAAGAAGATACGTTGTTTCACTGGAAAACTTTGGGGGACATTTGCATACCTGATTTTACTTGTTTAATACGTGGAAATCTCTGCCTTTGATGGAATGGTGCTGTAGAAAGGAGCCAAGACAGCAGAGGCAAAATCTCTGTATCCTGTGAAGAGTGAAAATAGCTGAAATTGTTTGAGAAGGATTTTAGCCGTATCGGCATTGCGTTTAATGGTAGCATTTGGTAACTCCAGTAGCAGTGCAGGCATTTTTCAATGGAAAGGTAAGTTATTCTGAGTCTAGTGAGCATGCTTGTAGGTTTCCAGTTTATAGGATGGGAGGTAAAAAAAAAAAAAAAAGACAATGGGGGCAGCTTTCTTCCCATTCAAGAGAGTAATGGGTGAAAATTCATCAATATAAGGGAGATTTGCCAGGAATTTTCAGTGTTCTAAGGGGATCTTTATAATTCCTCTATAATACCTACTGAACAAATCTATACTAGTTTTCTGCAAGACCTGTGGTAGGTTTCTACAATGTTCTTATATGTCAATTTGGCATTGGAAACTGCTGTTTCACAGCAGAAATGGAAAGCGACCATCATAGTTATGTTGAGAAAAGTAATAATTTGCAATTCAAGGGAAGCTTAGACTTAAAAAAAAAAAGACTTTCTCATGAGGTTTTAATTCAGATATCATTATTAAGGAGAATAGAGTATGTGTTGCAATAGAATTCAACAGCTTTCTCACTGAGCACTGCTTTCAAGTGTTCCAGCAAATGGATACAGTCATTATTCTATCAAAATAAACATTCATTGACTAATTATACAGTTCAGGACATCGCCCTGAGCTACTTTGCATAGTATAAAGTTAGCTTCTTTGAAGTCTCAAAAATATTTGCTTTGTTTCAGACCTTCTGTGCTTATGTCGGTGAGTCACTAACTCTGGTTCTGGCTGAACATGATAAATTTCAGCTGGAAAAAGGCATAAGCAAGAATGTATCATGGATGCTCTTCGTGACATTAGAGACATTGCCATTACTACTATGTTTCTCATGTTAGTTTCTTAGAAATATAAACCTATTTGAAGTCTCCAAATGATTGTCCATTTCCATGATATTCTGTTCATTCAGAATTTTTTCATACTACAATGCTCAATATCTAGAGAGAAAGCCCCACATGTAAATATATATATTCATTTATAAACAAATATATAAGTGTTTGTTTATAAATAAAATGTGCTCCCAGTGTCTCACTGAAATTAATTCCAATATTAGCACATTTAGATTTAATAAAACATTAAAGTGAGTTCTTGATAAATGTTTTTCACTGATTCATTTTGAGAACATTGGTATTTAGTTAAGTACACAAAGTAAGATTTTTTGGAGGCATGGAGGAAAACATGAAAAGCTGAAGTATATTTGGTGACAAAGAGAAAGCTAGAGAACAGTTACCTCATTCACTTCTTTTTTTTTTTTAATTTTATTTTGAGTTATAGGTCAGTTTACAATGTTGTGTCAATTTCCAGTGTAGAGCACAGTTTTTCAGTTATACATGAACATACATATACTCATTGTCGCATACTTTTTCACTGTGAGCTATCACAAGATCTTGTATATATTTCCCTGTGCTATACAGTATAATCTTGTTTATCTATTCTATATATACGTGTCAGTGTATACAAATTTCAAATTCTCAGTCTGTCCCTTCCCATCCCCCTTCAAGTTTGTATTCTATGTCTATGAGTCTGTTTCTGTTTTGTATTTATGTTCATTTGTCTTTTTCTTTTTTTTTTTTTCCCCTCATCCATTTCTCATTGTCTATACTATAGCTCTTCTTCCTGTAAGGACCAGCTGAGTTTTGTAACCATTCAATAACAAAACTCTTCAAGTAAACTATTTGAGGCAGCCAATCTTCTGAAACTAGTGTGAAAAAAAAAGGTAGCTTTTAACAGATAGTCAGATTTTATTGTAAGTGGGTCATTTTGTTGAAAAATGGTTGATTTAAATATATATATGTGTATATATATCTATATATATATATCAAGAAAAATATATATTCACAAATAAGAAGTAATTGATTGGATAATTCTCTGCGTATTTGAATTATCTATAGCAATGCCCCCTCTACTTTAATGTCAGTTATCGAGTGTTGATTCCATTTTCAAACAGTAAACAATTCTGACAATGCTATCTATGATGGAATGTAGAAATGAATCAATACTTTTCAAAGGAAAAAATCTCATTGTTAGCAAAACAAGCTTATTAAGCCTAAGGTTATTTCCTGTTGCTTTCAACTTTTGAAAAATGCTAACACTGCCAACTAGACCTTCCTGTAAAATTGGAAACAGACTGGTTATAGATATATAAGCCGGTGTTACTGTGTCAGCAATTTCTAAATCTGTATGGGTGCTTTCATTCCAAGTATAATCAAGGCCAATCCTGTACCAGCCAACACATCTCGGAAATGTTGTACAAAAAAACTTATGGGTATATCGATAATGATTTGCCCGTGCCCTTTACAGTACAAAGAATCTCTTAGGAAGCAAAATGTACAGCTGCTTCAGTGAGAGGATACAGGATTATTCAATCCAAAGTACTCATTTATAAAGTGCAATTCTAGACTGAAAATACAGATACAAGAAAGTGGTCATCTAGTTGTATATTAATTCATTTATTTATTTTTGTAATCATGAGTAAGAAGCAAGATATCTATTAAATGCTTACTGTTTGTAAAGTATTCTTAAAAGGAAATTCTATCATTAAAGCTTTCTAGTCTACTAGGAAAAACCTTATAAATACATAAATAAATATAATTTATATTAGATAATTTAAGTCATCTAAGAGGGATACAGTAAAATAAACATTATGTTAAGCTAGATTGTATTGTGGTAACAAATTACTTAAAATCTAAGTTATATAAAACAACAATGCCTCTCATTTTCCCTGAGGGCCAGCTGGGAGCTATTTTTAATCCAATTTCAGGACCCAGGCTTACAGAAAACCTACCCTTAGCACCATTGCCAGTGGTAGCAAGCAAGCAAGCAAGCAAGCAAGAGAGAGAGAGAGAAAAGAAATAGAGAGAAGAAAGAAAGAGAGAGAGAGAAAAGAAAGAAAGAAAAGGAAAGAAAGAAAGAAAGAAAGAAAGAAAGAAAGAAAGAAAGAAAGAAAGGGAGAGAGAAAGAAAGAAAGAAAGAAAGAAAGAAAGAAAGAAAGAAAGAAAGAAAGAAAGAAAGAAAGAAAGAAAGAAAGAAAGAAAACTGTAGAAATTATTGAGTCGTTGCTAAATAATCTGCCCCAGAAAAGGCACAGTCTCTTTTGTGGACCTTGCCTGCCCTCAAATAGTCACAGGAACTCTCCTAACCACAGAGGGGCAGAAGGAGAAAGTACAGGCTTTCATGCACTTGGGAGGCTAATAGAATTCATCATTAAACATAAACAACGAAGCAGTAATGCCATGACAAGGAGTTGCACTTGATCTGATCTTCAAAGGTGAACAAGAATTTGGACATGTGGATTTGGAGAAAAAGCTTTTCCAGGCAGAATACGCATCATGGGTACAGAAGGCATACTGTGTTCAGAGAACTGCTGGGAATGTCACTCAACCAGCTATACATCCGATGTTAAAGAAAAATTGCACTGGGCATTTGTGAAAGGTGGCAGGGTAGATTTCATTCAAACCACTGCAGTAGGAGAGAGATTCCGCTATAATATGAGCTCAGCTCAACCAAGACAAGGTGACTTGAGGGAAAACATAAGAGGCCACAAAAGAGGTTACAGGGAAAATGGAAAATTACAGAGGGGTGATAATGGAAAATTAGTGCAGATGGTTTGGCGATGGGGGTTGGGACAATGTGCATTTGGTGGTTTGTCAGCATTGCATCATTTTGAGCAAAAACTCAGCATTGGGGCTGGGGTCATCTTTAGGGACACAGACTAGTGCAGGTGGAGGCCAGGCTAAATTTGGTGAAGTCTCAGCCAGTGTTTGAACAAATTCTCTAGGCCATGAGGGAGCTTATAGCTCACTCTGATAAGGACTAAAAGCCTGCAGAATGCAGGGGTCAGATCATAAAGTAACTGTGCCTATTTAATACATGAGGACTTTCATAAAAATTTGGAGGGGAGGAGAGTCATGGGGTTCGAATTTGGATTTAGGAAGTCTGATATGATGACTTTCATATGATGAGTTAGAAGAGAAATGAAACTAGTAGGAGAACAACCAATTTGGATGTTAATAAAAATCTATGGGAGGGATTATTCGGAAATGAATGGGGTATTGTCTTAGGAAAAACCTGTTACTCACTGTTTTCCTTTACTGTCACACACAACACTTTTGACACCAGAGATGTAGGGTTTTCCCACACAGACTAATTCTCCAACACTAGCCGGATACCCTACAATTCAATTCAATTCTGACACTAACCACAGTTAGCACAGGCAAACTCCACAGATTAAAAGCCCCCATCCCAAAAGATTGCCCCCACTCCAGACTTAATCACAAACAGTAAGTCCTCATCTTACCCATAGGTTCTGTCAGACGTGGGTAAAAAGCGCATGTTTCCACATCTCCCAACGCGGGTTCAATAATTTGCTATAGAGTAGATCACAGAACACAGGGAAATGGTTTACATACAATTGCTAATATATTACACAGGATATTTTAAAGACACAAATGAACAGCCAAATGAAGAGATACATAGGGTGACATCCAGAGCCTCTTTTTCCTTGGAGCTGAAATGTGCCACCCTCTGGACAATCAGCAACAGAAGCTCTCCAAAGCCTGCACTTCAGGGATTTTAATGACGATTTCATCACATAGGCATGATCAATTATTAAATCTTTTTCCAGCCCTCTACCCCTCTCTGGAAGATGAGGGCTAGGGCTGAAAAGTTCTAAGTTTCTAAATATGGCTGGTCTTTCTAGTGGTGAATCGCTCCACTATTCAGAAGCCACCATGAGTCACCTCATTAAGACAAAGATGCTCTAATCATCCAGAAAGTCCGTGGGATTTAGGATCTCCGTGTCCGAAACTAGGGTCAAAGACCAAATATGAGTAGGAATTACTGGCAGATATTTCTTAATTTTTAACAGGTAAAAAACCTGAGATATCATGTAATTAAAATGATTATGATTTGGGGGATGAGGGAAAGGGACAAATCAAGGAGAACTTGAAGTTTCTGAGCCTGCATAATTGGTAGAAATGGTTGTAATATCATTATGAGAACTAAGGGAAAGAGCAGGAGGCTCAGGTGTGAAAGTAATTTCTGTGCCGTGAATTAATTTTAAACTCTCTGCCTTTCCTCGTTTCTTTGTGATCAGAGCTGCCCGTTTCTGTTTCCTTGTTCTGTGCAGTATTACAGAAGAACTGACTGATATCCTCAGGTCTGCAGGCACTGTCTCCAGCTGTACCTCATCTGTGGATTCAGCTCCCACCACACAGACCTGTGGGATTCCAGCTCTGGGTGGGTGAGTCCATCCCCTGGGCCCTGGTACCACTGCTTCTTCCCCTTGTCTCTCCAGCTTGGTGGTTATAGTGCCTCCTGTGGTTGGCATGTAATCAGCAGATCGCTTCCTTGTTCCTTGTTGGCTTCTCAACTCGCTCCTGAGCTGTGTGAAAATTTCACTTCATTAAATTCCCCCAGTTTGAAATGACAGGCTGGTTTCTGTCTTCCTGGTTGGACTTTGAGATTCCACCTCTAAACAAGCTCTGAAAATGAAACCATAGACTGTAACAGTGGTTCATAATATGTGTGTGTGTTTGTGTGTGTGTGTGTGTGTGTGTGTGTGTGTGTGTGTGTGTGTGTGTTTATCAGAGATGGGAGAAGAAGGGACTGAACAGAGGAGACCACAGATTCATTTTGGAGTCTGAGGGCAGCTCTAGACCCCTCCATTAGCTGGAGTGGGGTCCATAGCTGTTTGTATATGAATATATATGAATACACGTACACACACAGATAGACTGACAGACGTATACTCACAACAGTTTTCAGCATAATTATAAAGTCTCACTGAATTGTGATCCATGCACCTCTACTTAATAATCCTTGTAATTATTAAGAAAGATTTAAATATCTTGAAAATAAACCTATATTTTATTATGTTAAACATATTAAAGATAAATATTATAAAATAACAATAATGCTATTATATGTATTATAAAACTTATAGGATTTTAATATTACCATTATAAGATCACAGAAACACAAAATATCAACATGTAGAAGGAAGAGTCAAGATCACCCAGTCCAACTTCATTTTTCAGAAGAGAAAATGATGTCCACATTTTTGAAAAGACATGCCGTAACTCCTGAGTGGGTTAGTGAATGAGAGAGACGTAGCTGATGCCAAGATCTTTAAATTTCTCATGAACATTTCCAGGTCAAAATATGGCAGCTAATGGCTTCTTGTTTTAGAAATATAACAGTGCAAAGAGCTCTCCAGTGTCCTGGCAGACTTGATGGATACACACAAGGGCAGGAAGGGATCCTTGACATTTTGCAGATTCTTAGGTCAAGATAACAGTGCACACCTGTAGCACAGTGTCACCTGCTGTGGAAGAACACTTACTCTCTGCTCTGTTAATTTACCTCCTTAGAGACTGCCTTCTCTCAAGGTCTTCTCCTGAGGCACAAAAGTAACGAAAGAACAACTGATTCCATGTATCAGGGTGGGTGGCCGAGGGGAGAGAGGAGAAAGAATTGTACAAAAGGAAACAGATTTTGTCACGGGTCTCCTACATACAAGGGGAGAAATTAAAATTGGCACTGACTATTGCAGGTTTTAGTCCTAATTTATTTAATTTGATAGCTGCTTTAATTATCCAGACTGTTTAAATTTACTAGGTAATGTGGTATGAGAATATAACACTGGACCAGAGGTTCAAATATGTGGTTATATTTGAGATTACTGAATTATTCTAAGTTAAATTCATGCTATTACCTCTTCTTCACCTCATCTTCTTGATGAACTCTTAACTCAGTCTTTAAAATTCAGCTTAATTCTCATCTCAGCTAAGATACATGCCTTGACCTTTTGTGCTGAGTTCTGCTCCCTTCTTTCACACCCGCACAATGCCTTGTGTGCACCTCTGTTCTTGCACTCATGACAGAGTTCCGTAGTCACCACCTTCTTGTCTGTTTTCCTTACCATGATGTAAGTCACACCAGTTTGGGGCTAAGTTTTATTCATATCTGTGTCCCCAACGTATTACATAGTGTTTTTTACACAGTGAATTTCAGTAAGTACATATTAAGTGACTTAATAAAATGATAAAAGGATAATTGAAGGGCTTTGAGTAGAGGAACAGAGTAGCCTAATATGGTTCTTCAATTTTATTATTGAAATTAGCCTACTGTTTACTTTGACAATGTACATTCATACTGATCCATTTTCTCCCTTTTATACAGGGCCCATGTATGTCTACCATCATACAGTATTTCTTCAAAGGTTTTAAATCTATTCCATCAAATATTATTTTAAAATATCCCAGGATATTTTTTATATCTTTTTGCCATTTTTCTCATTTAGGTTCATCCCAGGGAGCAGCCTGATCACTATAGGGGCTACAATTAATAACATAGCAAGTAGTTTGATGTGAAAGAAGAGACATTCTTCCTAATGATACAGTTTTTTTTTTAACTTCAAGCACTAATCACAGTAGTTTGTTTTTGAAGACTCTTTTATCATGTTTAAGATAAAGACTTATCTTAAAGTCTTTAAGACTTTAAGACTTCAGTCCTTAACATCAGCCCTAAATTCTAGACCTCCATTTGTGCACCTACCTTCCATCTGCTTGTCTGTCTCTTCTGGTCTCACTACTATGTATCATTGGCCGGTAAGTGTGTGTCTCCTGTTCTGCCCCCTTCCCTCTCTCCCTTCCTCTCTCTCTGTCTCTCTCTCCCTCTTTCTCTCTCTCTACCTATTCCCCACTTCTCTCTTTCCTCTCATATCTCTAGAGAGATATCTATCTATCTATCTATCTATCTATCTATCTATCTATCTATCCAGTCAGCCTTCCATATGACCAGGTTCTACATCCACAGATCAAAAATATTTACGATAAAAACTTCCAGAAAATTCCAGAAAGTAAAATATGAATGTGCCCTGCTTGGACAACTGTTTACACAGCATTTACATTGTATTTACAACTGTTTACATAGCATTTACATTGTATTAAGTATCATAAGTAATCTAGAGATGATTTAAGGTGTATGAAAGGATGTGTGTACGTTACGTGCAAATACTATGCCAATTTATGTAAGGGACTTGAGATTTTGAGGATTTTGGTGCCCACAGGAATCCTGGTACCAATACCTTCCCTACAGATACTGAAGGACACCAGTATATAGAGGTATATAAAGAGATTATTTATCTATCCAGAGATTCCTTTGTTTCTGTATATATAGGAGAAATAGAAGGAGAGAAAGAGGGAGAGACAAAGAGAGAGATACAGAGACAGAGAGCAACATATTTTTCTATTTACCCTTCTTTCTATTTTTAATCTCTCGTTTTCCAGTAGAAGAAAAGTATGCATATATACACATTGATTCAGAGGATGTAATAAAGCAGAGGGGATGATGGTGATATGTAAAGCAGTAGGTATATCTTTGATGAAACGTGAATGAGGGAGTAAAAGAAATAAGACGCAGTAGGGCTGAGTATAGATCACTAGTCAAGAGAGTGAAAGAATATGTAAGGATTCAGGTAAATATGCAGATATAATGGCATAAAGTTGTGGGGAAGCAGTGTTTTTGAGGACTTTTCTCTGTTTGTGTGCCACTCCCCCATAATGGTCTCTCATAGAGAGACTCATAGAGAGACCATTACTCTACAGAGTAGAGTAATGTACTGTGTAGAAGCTCCACCACTCAGCATCATGTCGTTCAAGGGGACTCACCCGAACCACCACCCTAGGGCAATGTTGCACCAAGTCCCATCACCTTTCCCATGACTTCTTTTTCTACTCTCTCTGTGGACTTGGGTTCTAGGGGAAGATGTTGAATTTTGAGGGAGCTTCTACCAGTTCAATCCTCTTTTTATAAACTCTTTGATACTCACAAAAATGGGAATTCTGGCTTAAGTATATTATACATTAATTAATTTTATGGGCTTTCTGGTCAGTGTGAATATTGTGAAATCTATGGAAGTTTGAATTATTTATAGATCCTTTACCACAGTCAGTGCATTCATAGGATGTTTTCTGTCATCGTTTCACTAAGGAAACTGAATACAAAGCCCTCTGGCTTTCACTTCAGGGGTAAAAATTGGAGCATAATTAAAGACAACTAGAGGCATCAATCTATATGTTTCAGGTTTTTAAATTTTTTCCTGGAACAAAACAAGGTTTCATTCGACTTTGTTCCATCAATAAACAGGGAGCTATAATAATTCTGAGCTGCTGTATTTCACCCTGACTCTTGGCTAATTCTCTGAGGAAGGGGTTACAGAGGGTGGTCTTCTCTTCCAGGAGCATCTCCAGTCTCCAGCACTTCTTGCTTTCTACCTTGGAATGTAATTTTTATATACACTGTTTCCCAAGGTGCACTGTTTTTCTGGGATGAAGGGATAAATGATGCTGACTTGTAACAGTTTACCCAACACGTTAGATCACCATTGTCTTCAGTATGTTCATTGAGGTATGATCAAGCTATTTCCCTTCACTTTAACTGACACTCTCTGCATGTTCATCCAAATCATCCTCACCAACAGTTGGGTCTGCAACTTCAACATGTAGAAATGAAGAACACATCTGGCACTGAGTAAGCCATTATTCTAGCAAATTCTAATGTATTAGCTATTAGTGCTATCACTGTCTGTCAGGGCAGAAGTGAAGGTCCCCAAACATTTAACTTTTCATTAGTAATATATTTATGTGTGATCATTGTTTTAATCACATAATACTATTTATTGCTCATACATGATATACCAACATCATGAAAGACATAGCTCTAAGGACTAGAGGTGTATAATATAAAATAAGAGTGTGCTTTATTTTAAGGAGTTAACAATTACATATTAATGGCTTTAAGTCTAGTGTATATTTCTTTCTCTTAGTGGCCTTGAATTTTTATATTTATGTTGCCTATTTGTCATTTTTGGAGCCAACTCAGATGAAACACAAATACAACTCTAAAAAATTACCTAAACACGCTGACACAACTTTTTTTTTAATCAAGAAGCAACTCCATCACTGTCTTCCATGTTTATGTAAACTGGTTAACTACACAGGGAGCTTACAGGGCCTATCACTTTGATGATCACTTAAGAAATTGTCATGGATACATTTGGCAGAATAGAATCATTCATATTATTACATTTATACCATTGATGTTTTCACTGTTTCTGCCTTTGTTGCTTGGTTCTTAAATTATAGTTAAATAATGATGAAGCCTCTGTTTCCTTAAAACAGAGAACACATATTTATACTCTTGTAAATATTTTTAAATACAAGATCTAAAAAGAAAAACAGATCTGTTATTGCAATCACTATAAACCACAGATTCATTTGTGTCTGTCAGCTATGGGTCTGCAACAAAACATCCCAAAGCTTAGAGGCTTATAAAGCTAAGTATTCTTATGCACTGACTAATTGTTCATCTGGGGTTCTACCTCAAACTGCTGACCCACTGGGCCAGCTCTGCTGAGAACTCTGATGCCCTCACTTAGGTTTAGTTCCAGGACATGGGTTCAGTTCAGGTCTAATCTTAAGTGCCTTTGAATTGTTTGAGGCCAATCAGTCTACTCAGCATGTCCTCATGGTAGAGGTAGAGTACAAGACAGAAAGCCCAGTGCATAAGCACATTTCAAGCCTTGGCTTGCATCACATCATATCTGCTGATAGCCTACGGGCCAAAGCAAGTTACAAGTTCAAGCCCAAAAGTAGGAGAAGATAAATACTCCTCATGTGGAAATAGAATGCCAAAGGATATTCTAATACACACCATAACCTTCTCTGAATTCCACTCAAAAGTTCCCCACTGAAAATTAGAAGCTTAAGTTAATTATAATGGTTAGTAATTTAAGAAAAGATCCTTTTGAGAAAAAGGTCTCTATATTAACACTTTCTATATCACTAACATTTAACACAGTGCTGGTCACGTATTAGGCACTCTCTAAATGTTTACTGGCTAGCTGACTGGGTGACCTGGTGTAAGACATCAATATAATAATGTCCAACTAAAAGAAAGTTACATTACTGTACCAAGAACTGGATTGTCTTGCCCACACAGTTTTTAAAAAATATGCATATAAAATATAATATACACTATAATTCACTCAATTCACAATATGAAACACAACAATGAAGGTAATATTCCCACTGGATATTCCCCATTGACATTCTCTAATGTATTAACTCTCCTGGAAGGAGTTGCATTAATTATTAGATATTTAATTAGATTTTCACTAATGGTGTAAACACAATATGAAAATTCACTTTGATTTGCATTGTCATTTAGAATTACTAATCAACTGAGAGGTATGAACAATCATGGCAGGAGACTGAAACTTCAGCATTGAGGGGTTTTTAAAATATGCTTGGCATCATTAGATGAACATATAGTCTCAATTACAGAATGTGAAATTCCATTAAATTATCCCATATGAGCCAATGCCCAGAGGACCATTTTTGATCAGGGTAGAATAACTCATTTTTGAGGACCTTAGGATGGAAAATTTCATATTTTAATGAAAAGTCACATCATGAATACTCTTTATTCCTTCACTGTAAAAGGCAGGAACTGTTATTCCCCTTCACTAAGAATAACAGTAGCTTGAAAAAATAAACAGATTTTGGATTTAAAAACTAGAAAAATTCTGTAATTTTTACTTATTTTGCCAGTGTTTTTCTTTATAATTATTAGTAGTAAAAATCACAAAGTCACTTGGGATCTATGTCGCTTTTTGGCGGGGGGGGGGGGTATCAGCTAAACGAGCTAACCCTGCCAATAACACATACCTTTGCCCACAACAGGCATGTGTGTGTGTGCCCCCACATGCACAACACAATATATCCACACATCCTCCTTACTACTATTTATTATAGTATAAAATCTCCTAAGTTTAGGACCAAAGTCATTGTTTTGAACTCTATGTCTCTGATGAAAACACAGAAATGAATTCTTCACTGCCTCTCCTATGAAACAGTCATTGTCAAATACTTGCACTGCTCTGTAACTACTGACTACATGTCTTTCACTATCTTAATAAGACCACATACTCCCAACATCAGGCACTGTGGTTTGAACCTCAGTCTATATACCATGTACATAACAAGGCCTAGCCCAGATTTGTTTAAAATCTGTTTTCTGCAATAGGGCCATAGGTTTGATTGGGATAGTATCTTGCAAGTCTCCTTTGATTTTTGTTTAAAATGAATTTCTAATTCCTCAGTTGTTTTAGTTATGATTAGGTTTGCAAATCCAAATGAATTTGGAACAAACCATAATCAACATTTGTATGACTGAATCATAGAAATATGTGCACAATTGGTAAAATATATACCACAGTGGTTGGTGGTAAGTAGTCAGTTGTATTACAAAAAAGCAATAATAAAATAAAACAGGCACATGAAAAGTTCAGTAAATTATACAAAAAGTTTATTTATGATCTATATAATTTTTCTTACTTTATCTGGGTAATTTTCTTTTTTTATCTATCAAATGATAGGATTAAGAAAGATAATTTTGAAAGTTCTCTTCATTTCCAAGAAAAATATAGTAGAACTTTAAAAATCTATACATTAATGGCATTTGCATTTATTTATACACAGTTCCTATGTGTTTCTGGCCAGAAGTAGAAATTACTGGCTTAAATGTGTGTTGGTTTCCACTGTTCATTAGCTAAAATTGAAGTAAATAAGTATTAAAAATAATAACTATTAAAAACTCAAAGCACTGAATTTTCTTCCAACTAATTTTATCAGAGCAGCAGTTACATAAGATTCAAATCTATATTTATAATTTTCTTGGTAGTACATGAACTTCAGAATTCCATGTAATAGAATTTGTAAGCTATCCACCTCTTTGTCTGTATGTGTCATGAACATTAAATTATTAATGTATTATCTTAGAAGTCACAAGTAAGGATTTAGTTAACAGATGATTATTGAATTTTTTTGTAAATTGTGTGTACTGCACTGTAAAAATTTGAAATCTACAATCATAGACTATAGAACAAGCAGATATACACAAGACAAGTTAAGCCCACACTGTTTCAAGAGGCTTCTATTTTTAAAATGTATTAAATATTTATTTTCACAGATTGATGTGTTTAGGCAAATCATTTTAAAATATGTTGTCACAATTACTTTGAAACAACAATAATTTTTATCATTATTGTAATTTTCAGTGTATATTCACATGTGATTCCAACAACTATGACACTGAGTTGCTGAAGCAAAATCAAACATTTTAGAAATAAAGAAATTAAAGGACAGGAAAATTAATTGACTTGCAGCAATTTTTTTATACTGTCATCTTGGCTAAGCTAGAATAGTTTACAAGAATCCCCTATCCTGTATGATAGTTTGTTAACTGGCCCAAATAAGAAATTCTTTTTACAAATTTTGGAAGGGGAAAATAAAGCAGCTCATCTGAAATCTGTTAATTTAGAGGTACGAGTAACAAAGAGATACATGTGGATTCTAGCTAGTTCTTGCTGTCTTTGGCTCCACACCCACATCATCTTCCCAAATGAAAATCTTGCTGACCAAGAGCCACTGAGACCCAACAGATATGTGGAGACAGCAGCTTTCCATAATCTTTTGCACCAGGTCTCCTTTGCAGACCCACTTGGGCAGCCCAAACTGCTTTACTTCAAAGGGTTGGTTATTGTCTTTTCCATGAGCCTCCAATTCTCCCTTTTAGAAATTTATGACCCCAGCAATACACACAATTTGGGGAAGTGCTATCACATATCTAACCCCTTTTCACATAATACTCATATTTGTTTTCATTTTCAGATTGAATCTGACTGAGACATAACTTCGATGAGATCACACTGCTATTAAACGTCAGTATTGAAAATCAAATATTTCATACTATTTCTCAATCTTGAAAGAAAGAGTATTTCCAAAAAAAAAAAAAAAGAGGAGTTGTTAAGGTATGTATTTACTAAAAAAGAAGTTGGGAGCAAGGAATAAGAGGTTTCAAGAGAGATAGAAGTGAGAAAAAAGGAGATAATCTAGCAGGAGAGAATGATTCATGCTTAAGAATGTTTTCATGGTAGCCAATGCTAACTACCAGGTGGCTGGTTATATCAGGAAATACTGGTATAATTGATAACATGGAAAACTTTCAAAGCTTCATGCCCTTAACTTTCATTGAAGATAAAAATGTCCTGATTTTGTATATAGGTATATATTCTCATATATGTGTGTGTGTGGATTTAATCCCCTGAATTTCAGTGGATTAAACAACAAAGATTTAGAATTTACTCTAGCAAAGTCTGTATCCAGATAAGAAGCAAGATGAACTGTCCCACAACCAGCAACTCAGTGATTCAGAGTACAAGGAAAGTACCACCATCTTGAAGCAACATCATATGGAGCTTACTGCCTCCTGATGGGCATCTCAGAAAAAGAGGCACCTGCAGAGCCATTGCTGGTTTTTCCATGCTTTGTGCCAAAATTTATACATGTAAATTTGACTCATGGCCATTGGACAAAGCTAATCACATGACCTTAATGATCTTCAAGTGGATAAATAATGTAGTCTTGCTGGTGCACAGAAAGGATACTGATGAACACTGATAATATTCTTTCCATAAAGCTTAATATTTGAAATAATTTTCTCATTAATAAAATGGAAGGCAATAATATTCCCCTATTAGAACAATTAGGGAATCAAATGCAGGCATATAGCACTCAATAATATTAGACATTATCAAAATCATCATTATCATCATCATCATTCTCTATATCTCTAGTCTTTGACAACATGTATCACTGAGGCTGATAGATTTTGACAAAAAACATAAAATATTAGAGCTGGAAAGAATTTTAGAAATTACCTACTCTGATCCTGTCCTTTCATTTATGAGAAAAGAGATGTCCCATCAGTTAAGTGACCTACCTGGGCCCAAATCTCCTTAACAGCAAAATTGGAAACAGATGTCTAAGTCCAGTGTCCTTTGTTCTCAAGATAGGGAAATTAGAACTTTCTATCAAGCATAGACTGAAGATATCCAACTCTTTCGTATACTGCTAAATCTGTTCCATGTTACCTTTGGTTCATTTTACTCCATCATTAATTGACATTTTGTAATTAATTAAAATCTTCCCAAAGGTGTCAGCTTAATGATTTTATAAGCATGGCAGAAATATGTTGATATAGTAAAGCCCTTATTGCCTGAGCAAATGCATTTTCCAATTTCTAAGAACTAGTCACCCAAGGAAATTTTGCTTACTGTGCTAAAAATTAGGGATTTTCATGGGGGGAAATGAACAAGAAAAAATTAAAAAGTGAAACTGTTAATAGATCAGTTTACTTAAAATATTTATTATTGAAAGAAAGTAGTATTTGACTTATAATGATACAAATGATTTTTTATTCTCCCATTTCCCCAAAAAAAAAAAAAGATGCTATTAGAATTGTATGGTTCAATAAAACCTTACAGAACACAAAATCAAGAATATAACTAACATTCTTGCCATTATGAACTTTCTTTGGGGAAGAAATTTGTACCATCTGGAAATATATGAATAAGACAGAAAAGGCCAGGTGACAAAAACACATTAAATTGCTTAATAAATGGATAAAACTTAAAATGCTAAATGCCAAAATGTCAAAATTCCACTTCAAGTTTAGAAATGCTATTTTAAAAGACTTTCCAAAGCATTTTACCACTTTTTCTATGAAATCAAAAATTTCTTTTTAATTAATCACCTACAGATGCATAAGAACCTCATTCAGACTCACAAAAAGACCAACCAAGAAATATGTTTGCTATATCCATGGCATGTTGCTGACACAATTGAGAAAAAAAGAGAGAGTGATGAGTGTGTGTGTGTGTGTGTGTGTATGTGTGTATGCATGTGTTTGGGGAGGGGCAGGAGGTTTGAAGGTGAAGTAGACAGGGAAAAAAGAGGCTTTGTTTATGGTGTTTTAAACTTAACAGATAATAAAAACACTGATGTAAATTTATTTACACTTGCTCTTAGCCAAAAGGCCAAGAAGCGATGATGTAAATTTATTTAAATCTGCAATGTTTCATCATTACAAAGAATGGAAATCAAAATGCATTAAGGTTAAAGAAACCTAGATGCTAAAAATAGAAAGATGTGTTGCATAAATGAACTGCATCTAAAAACTGTTATTCTCATTAATGTGTATTAAGAATCACAATTTCATTTATTTGTCAATTATTCCTGAGTTAAATGAAAAATAAAATTAAAAAGTCACAATACACTATATTATATCTTACAGAACAGAATGGGTCTTTAAACAGAACAACTTTCAAGCAATGAATTGGGGGAAGTACACAAGGCAGAAGTCAGAAAGGCTAGTTAGGAAAGTACTGTAGTTGACCAGGAGAGAATGTAAAGGGTTATAAATAGGTGGATTTATTCAAGAATTATTAAGGAGATAGAATTGATGGGCTTATGTACTATTTAAAAGTAGGACATGAAGTTGACAAATATAGATTGACCTTCATTCAAGATTCTTGCTGGAGTAACTGAGTCAAAGGAGTGACTTACAGCAATAGAGAGAGTGGGGAAGAGATAAGAAGATAGGGAAATGCACCAAGTGTACTGAATTCAGTTTTAGATATGTTGGGTAATCTGTGCCTGATTTTAGAAGACATATGCAATTTTGGTATATAAATGAGTACTAGTTTAAACCACAGCTTTTGATATTATTCCAAAACTGTATGTAAAGGACGATCCGTAAGAAGACCAGCATTTTAGGCATTATAGGGGATGGTAAATCCAAATTTTTTAGAGACTCTTAAAGAATCATAATAAAGTTGAAAGAGCCTGGAAAGAATACTGGATTTGATAAAGAAAAGAAAAGGTGATGTAGTAATTGACAAGGCCTGCAAAGGACCACAGAGCAAGCGGCTTAGACGGCAGCAATGGATTGTTCTGGAGGCTAAAAGTCTGAGATCTAGGTGTTAGTGGGGCTGATTCCTTCTAGGGTTTCTCCCCTAGTTTCTGGTGCTTTTCTGGCAGTCCTTAGCATTCCTTGGTGTGAAGAAGCATTGCCCCGATCTCTACCTTCATTTTCACGTGGCATTCTCCCTGTGTCCATGTGTATCCATGCTCTAATATTCCCTTTTCACAGGGACTCCGGTCATATTAGGTTAGAGACCCACACTAGTCCAACATGATTTCATCTTCACTAATCACACCTTCAACAGCTCTATTCCATATAAGGTCACATTCTGAGGCAGCCAAGTTTTAGACTTCAGCATACAAATTATACAGGGACACAGTTCATTCCATAACGAGATTCTAGAAAAGGCAGCTGTCGAATAAAAAAAAAAATTCAGAGATCTAAAGTACAGGGCAGATTAAAAGTGTCTATTAAATATGACAACTAGCGGGGAGGGTATTTAGCTCAGTGGTAGAGCGCATGCTTAGTATACGCTGTGTCCTGGGTTCAGTCCCCAGTATCTTCACTGAAATAAATAAATAAATACATACATACATACATACACACATACCTCCCCCCATTAAAACAAAACTAAAAAATATGACCACAAGGAAAGTCATTTTTACTAACCAGTTTCAATTGGTGGTAGAGGCTGATGTTGAAAATCATTTACTTAGTTTAAAAGATAAACTAGAGACAATAAATTTAAACTCATTTAAAAAGGCACTTGGATTTGAAGTGAAGGTCAAATATAAAGACACAGTTAGAAGAGGGAGTTTGATCTTGAATTAAATATGAGAAAAAGATAGATGTTCAATTTTTTATTTAATTTGGCCTACCTTGAAATTTCTTTTGAGAAAGTATCTTGTGGAGATAGACCTGGGCTGCCTGGATCTATTTCTGGAAGTAACATGGTCTAGCAGAACGAGTAAGAGATTTGGAGTCACAAGATTCACTGTGTGGTTCTGGATCTGAAATCTAAACTGTGCAACTTTGAACATGTTTACTGACCTCTCTTGGACTCACTTCTCTTCAATTGTAGATAATAGCATTCCTGCACCAGAATGTTATGAAAATTAAATATTATTATGTTGTCTAAATGCACTTTTTATCAAAATATTATATGTGTATATTATTTTTTATATTGTCAGCATCATTTTATTCTGTCTTATGTTCCCTCATATTAAAATTATTTGTGGTAGCTATAAAGCTTTTATAAACATTTAGAAAATGCAGAATTTGACTTCCTCTGATTGCCAGAGCATAGGAAGGATTGTTAGAAACATAACCATCTTTCCAAAATACTACATCTTTTTGTCTTAAAATACTAAAGGAATGTATTACTATAAAAATGTGTTGTATTGTGGCAATGGCAGAAACAAATCTTAAGAAAACTTTATGAACATCACTCAAGACACAGAATGTGCAAACCAAATGGCAGCAAAAACAGAAACATTTTTGAATTTAATAAAATAGTACAATTGCATTCTGGTGCATGGACATCAACCCACAGGAAATATTAATAGCTATTATACTCACATTTATAATTCAATAAAATGTAATTTTATATCCTTTTTAAAATCAGAAAACACTAATAAGATGGATTGATTAAATTAGATGTGAGTAATGACAATGATGACATAGAGAAAATGGGAAACCACAATGTTGTTTCAATCACAAAAGCCCTCAGTGTTTGCTTCCCCAAACTAAAAGCAGATACTGGCCCTTTAAAGATTGATATGAAAATTTTGAAATTGTGAATTTTCTCATCTTAAAGTGCTCCATTTGTTCTATACAGTGAATTAAAATGTGTTAAATTTATATTCTATTTACCTGTAACATCAGGTTGTCTGACAGACTATAACACTGCATAATTTATCCAAAAGTTTAATTGAATTAAACTAAATATCTAAGGAGATATATATATTATGATTTATTAAAAAGTAGCTTATTTTTATTTTTTGGGTACACTTTGTAAGGAAAGTAATAACCTATCAAGTCATATTCCAGAGCATTCTGTGCCTACCATCCCCTCCAGCCATCCACAGGTAGTGTGATTGCCCTGATCACCTACTCCAATTACCCCGCAAGCATGCTGCATGTAAGGAGCATGACCTCAGTGTTTCACATACAAAAGGGAAACTTAAATCGTCTTAGTGCTGTGCTTAGACATTTACACTGAATCTGTCATTCTAGCCAGTGGCAGAATTCTCCAGTTGAGTATGCTATGGAGTTTCCTATTGAAACACTCATCTTCACCCAGCATCTTCATGATGTGTACATGTTAGTGATCAAAATGCTCAAGTACACTTCTGCAAGAAAGTACATGTATTGAGGAACACATAAAAAAGGAAGTACCCTCAACTCATTTGTCTTATTGATTGAGTATATTTACACCTTGTCTCTTTCCCAAAACAAGTGGAAACATTTCTTCTTCTACTTTCCCTTTGAATGCAAGTTACTAAGGATTTATCTCCTGGAAAATGGGAAGAATGTATTACTCACCTCTACAGTAAAGTGTATAGTATAATACAGTATAGTATAATATAATATAATATAATATGTAGCATATATGTTGTAGCATGTATAACATAACATATTCTATATGTGGCATGTGTATGTGTGGTAAAGTTGTTCATGCTGGTTGTTGAAATACTTGTCATCTTCTCATTGTACTATGGGTGTCTGGGGGTCTGTAACACATCACAATTTTATCTATATTTTGTTCTCTCCTAAAGGAATTATCAGGACTAACACAGATCTTGATATGCATTAAGTCCGATCAACATTTACTCAATGAATAGCATCATCCAAATATATTTAAAATGAAATACAGCTACCTGTCCCATGCTCTAAGCACAGACTTAAAGGAACCAAAAATAATTATAACAATCACATAACATCCTGAAGGCCTTCAGTGTCGAGGACTGAGCAGTGTCTAAAGTTTCTTTAGAACACACTTCAACTCTTTCACAATAGATCAATTTTGCTTTTGGCATCTGAGAAATATTTTCTCCTCTGAATGAGCAGCTGACTTACTGAGAGCAAGTGACGTTAGAGCAGAGGAAGGCAGGACACAAATGCCTACTCTTGGTTCTGAAACTCACTTTTCTTTTCTGTGAGACAAGGGTTGAGAGTCATAAAACTACAGGTTTATAAGAGGATTTACACTGATTCTTTATTAAAGGAGATGTGGGCCAGACTGCCAGTTATCTATCATTCAATGTCCACTGCTCCTTTCCTGGGTAGAAATGATACTTGTACTTATCTGGGAACATTTCCCAGCATGACTTGTAGCTAGATTTAGTGACTAAATTGTAGTCAGTCACATATAAAAGTAAGTGTCACTTGTTCTTTGAGTACAATTTTAAAGGGTTTCAATGCCCTTCTTCATCCTTCTTCTTTTCAGCTGCCCCAGATACATATGCACTGGCTTGAGGAATCAGCACGTTGAAAGGACTTGAAAGTGGAAGCCCACCTCCAGCCCACTGTCCTTCTCAACAGCAGCGCAATAGGACTGGTTCCTGACATTGTGCCCTGTGGAGCTGTCATTACAGCTTGACACCCCCCTCGCCAGAGAACTTGACCTACCTCGTCACAGGGCTTAACACGGTTTAGGATGATGGCACACATTCCAAGCCAACTTTATGATTTCCTTTTTGGTGATCTCCTCCTGTTGAAAACTGAAATGTTCTCCCAACTGTTGTTTTCTGACGTTGGTTATTTTAAGTGTCCACTATCAGATTGCCATTCTCCCCTCTCTTTTCTCATGTTCTCCTCTGAATGGATATCCATCCCTTTGTCATCATTTTGTCTAGTTTTCTGATATCCTAACCATTCTCTTAATTTCCAGTTCCACCTCCTGTATACAAGGAACATTATTCTGGAAGACACTTCCCTGAAACCTGAGTTTCAACAGAAACCTTGGGGCAAGGGTTCTGCCCATACAGTGAGAACAAGCAATTATAACCTTAAGAGAGCATGGGAATTCCAATGTCACTGATGTCATCCCACGATTCTTCCGTTTCAGTCAATAAATAAAATGCACCTTTGATGATGACTACATGGCCAGGCCACTCAAGATGCCTCCTCTCTGTCCATCTCCTGCTTGACTGGTGCCTGCTTCACCTACACACAACTCATAAGACTGATCTTCCTTCATATTCACCCCAGGCCCCAGCTAATGACTGTTCTAGATTTAGATCAGAACTCACCACTATGCTTATCCAAGGGGTGGTGAGAGGCATGACCCTGTGCTGATTACCCTCGTAACCAATGAGCCAACCTGACATCAACTCCCCTATGACTGGTAACTTCTTCCCCTCCAGGAGCAAAGATTGCCACCACATTCTGCCCTCCGTCCCCCCACACAGTGGGATGTTGCTCCAGCACCTTGCTTCAGATGTGTAAGTTCACCCTACCCACTGAACTACTGATTGTCTCTGTTGCTGATTCCGGGCTCTTAGGTCTTGGAGCAGGGCTTGTAGACCTGCAGGGTGCAGTCCAGTGCTGACATAGCTAATTAATACCCTCACATAAAACACTTTGTTTATATAAACATAATGTAACTAGTAGCCAAATTGGGTTCAAAAGAATGGAAATACATGGAGATCAGAAGCAACCTTAGCTCTAGGGTCCTCAGAAAGCCCAGATTCAGTGGGATATCATGGTACAGCACAAGGCTTGTGGGGAGAAATGAATAGCAGGCACAGCTTTGCCCATCTCTTATCTAATTCTCAATAGTTCCTTCTGCTATTGGACCAACCTGGGATGTGTCTATGTCCATTCAAATACTATCCCTTTCTGAAACTTTTGTGAGTGTTTCAGTGCACAGTCACGTTAATCATGATGTTTTGCTCATGATGCCACTTAAACTTGTCATCATCTTGCATTGTTTCAAAATATTGAATGTATGTAATTACTCTAATTATTTATGTTGCCTTATTTTAGTTGTGATGGTTATATATTTTTCCAGGTTTATTTTCTTCTCTTGTAAAACTGTCTGCTCAAGCAAAGTAGATCTACCCAATGTTTCACAATGATACCCTGTACATTTCTTTGCCTTCCCAAAATGTTACTTTAAATATTCTATTTGAAGAGTTTTCTCTCTCTTCTCACTCTGTGTGAATAGTGTTCATCCTTCAAAAACCAGTCAATGCCAGTGACTTCAAAAGGGTCATTCCTCTCACAAAAGTGTATCTGACCTTGTGAGTATGCTTTTTCTCAGAAAAAAAAAACATGAATTTGCATAATTTGTTTGGCAGTTTCTATATGCAGGTATATCTTATTTTATTGTGCTTCACTTAACTGTACTTTGCAGATACTGAGTTTTTTCTTTACAAATTGAAAGTTTGTGGCAACCCTGTCTCCAGCAAATCTACCAGCACCGTCTTTCCATGTTGTGCCTCTCTGTCACACTTTGGTAATTTTCCCAGTATTTCAAACTTTTTCATTATTATTATATTTGTTATGGTGACCTGTGATCTTTGATGTTACTATTGTAATTGTTTCAGAGTGCCATGAACCCCACTCACATGAGATGAAAACCAGATTCACAGATGCTGTGTGTGTTCTGACTGCTCCATTGACTTGACTGTTCCCCCATCTCTCTTTCTTTCCTTGGGCCTCACTATTCCCTGAGACACAATAATATTTAAATTAGATGAGTTGATAACCCTACAATGGCCTCTAAGTGTTCAAGTGAAAGAAGGAATCAATCAATATTTTGCTATCAATTATTATTTATTATTTTAAGAAATTGCCGCAGACATCTCAACTTTCAGCAACTGCTAGCCTGATCTGTCAGCATCGAGGCAAGACCCTTCACAAGTAAAAAAATTATGACTCACTGAAGGCTCAGATGATGGCTAACAGTTTTTAAAGTATTTTTAATTGAGGTATGTGTATTGCTTTTTTAGATATAATGGTATTGCAAGCTAAATAGACTACAATGTAGTATAACATAAATTTTATATGCACTTGGAAACAAGAAACATCATGTGGCTCACTTTATTGCAATATGTGCTTTATGGAGGTGGTCTGGAATTGAACATGCAATATCTTTGAGATATGCCTGTGTAGCTCCTTCTATCATGTATCTAATTATGTCCCTATGAATCTACTTTCATATCTACACATATATCACTTAGTTTGTAAATGCTAAGAAAGTTAATACAATTTGAGGTACCACTTCACACCTACCAGGATGGCTATCATAAAAAAAAAGAAAAAGAAAAAGAAAAAGATGGAGCACGGACGGGCAGACGCCAGAGCCTGTCCAGAGCGTGTGGAAGCTGGGCAGGAGTGGGTGCTCCTGGACCAGCACCCCGAAGAGGAAGATGGCCTCCAGAGGGGGCGGCCGCCTCCGCTGCTGCCACCGGGCAGGTGAGCCTGCCCGGCGAGTGGAGGCTGCTCGGGACCCTGGGCATCAGCTCCGCACCTGCCTTCCGGGTCACAGGCGACCTGGGGCGGAATAACAGGGGGTGTGAGGCCCGGGCCTTTGGGAGCTTGTGGGCCTGACCTGGAGATCAAAAGCTTCTGGCGACCACAGCAGCGAGAAAAGACAGATGTGATGCAAAGCCTGGAGAACTAGACATCCAAGTGTCCCAGGACCGTGGTGCTCATCACCCTCCCAGATGGCCTCCCCCTACCCCCGGCACCCTTCACCAAACTGTCCGTCATCAGGCTTCCAGTGGGTCCACGGAGGTGTGTGTAAAGTTCAGCTGACGGTATATAACCCAATGCCATTTGAACTCCGTGTGGAAAACATGGCTACCACACCACGGTCTTCAGTGTCTTCAGTGACTGTGCTGGACCACCTTCCAGGAATAAAGTTGAGCAGCTGCACATGGAGGTCATCCCTGCTCTGTCCAGACCGTGGATCAGCACCTCTCTGCCCAGGGCTGTACACTCACTTACTGCAACCTTCCTCTGGTGGTGAAACATCTACTAACATGTCAGTGCCGCTTTACAGCAGAGAAACTCATCACCTGCTTGTTAAGCTGGAAAACACCAGGGTGGAACCCCTGGAGGAGCTGGAAGTCACCTCAGAAATTCTCATCAGCAATGGATGATGTCACAGTGCTTTTACTTGCTGTAAGTGAAAGCAAAGAGCAAATGGCAGAACTTCTAGCAAAGAAAGAGGCAAATATACCTGCAGTTGATAAGCTGAAAAGAACCCTCATGCTTGCTGTAAATTATGAATCACCACATATGGTCAGGTGTCTTCTTCAGCAAGGTTCTGATGTCTTTTCTCAAGATATGTATGGATGCACTGCAGAAGAATACACTCTTACTAGTGGTTTTAATATTAATCACCAACTGATTGCTGACTATAAAGAAGAGACACCTAAAATTCCTTTTCAAAATAGCAACCCAGCGAATGAGATGATTCCTTAAGCAGCCTTTGCAACAAACCTGATGTTGATGATTCATGGCCTTCAACAGATGATAAAGTCTCAGATTTTGATACCAAGAACATCCTGAAACCAAGCTTAGCAAAGCGAATTTATGCCTCTCAGCAGTCTGGGAAAAACAATATGATGTCAGCATTGAAATTAGAAGAGCAAGATACAGAATCTCCCTGGGATTCTGAGCATCTTCTCCCAGGAGCACACTGACAGCTCTGTCATCCTGCATCTAACGCATTCCCCAGATGGGCCTCCAGGAAGAGGCCCTGCAGGCACCATGGCAGGCTGGTCTTCTCTCTTCCACACTCCTCTAGCAGCTCCCATCCTTGGGCATCTTGCAGCAGTGGCTGAAGTCCAGAACTTGAACTTGACTGGGAAAACCATGTCCATTCCAAAATGCAGCATTTTCATCTTTTGGTTGGGTGAATATTGGTCCCCCATGGATAGGAGTGATAACTACAAGATTCAGAAGTGGAAAGAGTTATCTATAGTCTCAAATAATTTAGTTCACATGTTCAATTTCAAAAGCAGGAGCTCAGGTATATAAGTAAATAAATCACATGGAATAAAAATGTGATTCTAGAATGAGGAGGTGTCAGAAAGCTGCCTTTTGCTGAAGTTCAGTGCTAACACTGTCTTTCTCAAACTATAAACTCAGTAGGAACTAATAATCGTTTCACGTGGAAAAATCAGCTATCCAAAGTAGCTTGTACAGTAAATGCCTATTTTACACATTCAACACTTAATTGGAGGAAAAAGCAATGCAAGTTGATTCAATGTAGTTTTTTAAAATCTCAACACATATTTCATTGTCACAAAATAAGTATTAATGTGCTCCCCTAAGTAAAAAAAAAAAAAAAAAAAAAAAGATGAGCAATAACAGGAAAGAATGTGAAGAAACTGGAACCTTCATACATTGCTCGCAGTCGGGGGGGGATGTAAAATAATGAAGCCACTTTGTAAGGCAGCTAGTTCTTCAAAAAGTTAAATAAAGAATTATCACATGATCCAGCAATTCCACTGTTATGCCCAAGAAAATTCTTAAATTATGTCTAAAAATTTGTACACAAATATTCACAGCATCAGTATTCATGATAGCCCCAAAATGGAAACAAGCCAAAGTCTATCAACAAGTAATTGTGTAAATAAAATATGGTACATCCATAGAATACAATATTATTTGGCCATAAAAAGAATGTAGTTCTGATTATGCTAAGTGAAAGGAGTCATACACAAAAAGCCACATATTGGATACAATTTATATGAAATGTTTAGAATAAGTAGGACGATAGAGACAGAAAGTAGGTCAGTGAATGTCAGGGGCAATAACCAACTGATATATGGTTGAATAGAGGACTGACTAAATTATAAATAATAAGATAAAGGGGTACTTTGAAACAATCCAATCCAATTTTCCTCTTTTTGTTTATTATTTTTGTTGGCCATCTTTTTCTTTTTTAAATTTTTAGTTTCTTTCTTTCTTTTTTCTTTCTTTCTTTCTTTCTTTCTTTCTTTCTTTGAAGTAAAGTAAGTTTACAAAGTTGTGTCAATTTCTGGTGCACAGCATAATGTTTCTGTCATATATGTATTCATACATATATTTGTTTTCATATTATTCTTCATTATAGGTTACTACAAAATACTGAACATACTTCCCTGTGCTATACAGAAGAAACTTGTTGCTTATATATTATATATATAATAGTACATATATCTACAAACTCCTAATTTATTCATTCCCACCTCCTTTCACCCTAGTAACCATAAGTTTTTTTCTATGTCTGTGAGTCTATTTCTGCTTTGTAAAGAAGTTCATTTGTGTCTTTATTTTTAATTTGTTTTAGATTCCACATATGAGTGATATCATATATAATTTTCTTTTTCTTTCTGGCTTACTTCACTTAGAATGATAACCTCCAGGTCCAATCCATATTGCTGCAAATGACATTCTTTTATTCTTTTTATGGCTGAGTAGCATTCCATTGTATAAATATTCCACAGTTTCTTTATCCAGCCATCTGTCAATGGACACTTAGGCTGCTTCCATATCTTGGCTATTGTATATAGTGCTGCTATGAATATTGGGGTGCATGTATCTTTTTGAATTAGAGTTATCTCCAGATATATGCCCAGGAGGGGGATTGCTGGATCATATTGTAAGTTTATTTTTAGTTTTTGTTAAGGAATCTCCATATTGTTTTCCATAATAGCTGTACCAAACTACATTCTCACCAGCAGTGTAGTGAGGGCTCCCTTTTCTCCACACTCTCTCTTCCGTTTATCATTCATGGACATTTTAATGATTGCTTTTGGTAGTGTGGCCATTTTAACAATATTAATTCCTCCAATCCAAGAGCATGGGATATCTTTCTATTTCTTTGAGTTATCTTTAATTTCCTTAATTAATGTTTTGTACTTCTCCTGATACAAATCTTTCTCCTCCTTGGTCAGATTTATTCCTAAGAATTTTTTTTTAATTGCATGAGATTTAAAAGAGATTGTTTCTTTATTTTCCTTTTCTGAAATTTCATTGTTAGTGGGAAGAAATGCAACTGACTTGTCTATGTTAATCTTGTATCCTGCTACCTTGCCAAATTTTTTTATCAGCTTTATTATTTTTTGTGTGGAGCCTTCAAGGATTTTCTATATATAGTATCATGTAATCCACATTTAGTGACAATTTTACTTCTTCTCTTTGAATTTAGATTCCTTTTATTTCTTTTTCTTGTCTGATTGCTGTGGCCAGGACTTCCACTACTCTGTTGAATAGAAGTGATGAGAATGGGCATCTTTGTCTTGTTCCAGATTTTAGAGGGAAGGTTTTCACCTTTTCACTGTTGAGTATTATCCTGGCTGTGGGTTTGTTATAAATAGCTTTCATTATGCTGAGATATGT